>NC_053131.1:23396107-23563607 GCF_010015445.1 Perca fluviatilis | reverse complement strand
ATAACCGATAAAGTTAAGTGTCTGTCCCTCTGCTTCGGTTTCACTCCCCACTGAGTCTGACTTAATGTCCCACCTACAACACTATCTGACTATTTGTATCTGTGTATTATGTTGAAAGTTTCTCATTTTTATTAAATAATTGCTAAAGCATTTAAACAAAGTTTTGTGTTGGAGTTTGTAACATTCCAAAATCTTAATTTTGACTTAAAGATTTTCATTAACTACTAATAATCGGTATCGGCCTTGAAAAAACAGTATCGGTCGACCCCTACTTTTAACCCACTAAACTAATAAATGTACTCAATTTATGTAACACTACTGACTCTTTGCAAAAATGCCTGCAACAAGTGTACCATTACCATTACACTGGTGACCTACCACGTGCTACCAGAGGGGTCGCCGGCTCCAAAAGCACTGAATGATCCATCATCTTGTTGGTAGGACAGTTGTCTCTGATATCCTTACAGCAGAAAATAGAGCAAGTTTGCTACTTAATCCAATAAAGCATCTTTAAAAGAAAAAAAAAACTATTACATCTACATGGAGAAGGTTATTTCATGTGCTCACATGAAATAACCTTCTCCATACATTTACTGTAAGTCAGTGACACATGTAAAGGCTGCTTACCTTCCATTATTTTGCCCAGAGCCCTGTTCCTGATCTCCGTATTGTCCTGGATTGACTTGTCCAGGTACTGGAGAACATAAATACTCGGAGCAAAGTGGATCATGTTCTGCTCCCCACAACCAAGAGGCATCTGAACCAGAGAATCCAAGTTGCTGACGGACATTGCCAAGATATCACCTGTGTAAAGCAACACAGAAGAGTAGGATGAGGGATTTAACTGTTGCACGTCATGTTCTTGAATAGGTTTCAGACTGTACAGACCTAAAGGGGGAAGGAAAGTGTATACAACTGTGAATATTTATAACTTTTGCCACCTTTCCCATACTACTATTAGGTATCTTAAAGTAACACTGTATGGAAGAATGGAGAAGAAACTATAGAACACCATCACGGGCCAAAAACCACACTGGAGACAAAAAATCTAAATTAAACAAAAATGTGCTTGTTGTTTAATAAAGCTCACTATCACAACAAGTAAAAAAACACAAATTGGGCTCCAACTGAGGAAAATACTTAGGCTTGCCTTTCTACCATGACAAATGCCCAACATCCCTCAACCTGAATGGAGCCAAGCCAAACAGCCGTTCAGAATCTGCGAGCCATAAACATTCCTGTTTGATGTCCATCATTTTTCAAAATTCAGTACCTAAATGTTTTCAGGACATATACCCAAGCTCATAATCATAACACAAAGGAAAATGCGGGCACATATTACACATGCCTAATTGACTAAAAGCATGAAGGGCACTTAGATGGAACTGCCACTGGCACAACGGGGAGGACAAATTTATAGACTTACGTACCAACCAATGCCACATGGGCACTCTGGCTGCCTGGTACCACATCTGGTGGAAAGGAGAAGGAGACGGATCTGGAACTGTTCTGTATCACTGGTGCCATCTCCAGGAACAGAGTCTCTGAGAAGGACTGTTGAACTCCCTCAGGCTTCAGGAACATGGAAGTAATTCACTGTTATCATAGGATTAACCATATGCCACGTAGCATTTCTACAATTTTTCTTCCCTGGGACATCACATGCATATGGATAATATTATCCAGTGTTTCCATCATACCATACCTTCACAAGCACTCTCCAAACAAGGCTGTCTGAGGCCTCTGCAGATACGGCGTCCACAGATATTTCCATCTCGCCCAGAGCCACAGGCCTTATAGGGAAGAGCGCGGAAGCAGACACATGACTCCCTAAGGTGAGTTTTTGGGCATTTACCACCAAGACATCCTCTTTGTCTGCCAAAACAAACTCAAAGGCCTCACTGTGTGCTAGCAGCACAATGACCTGTGGAGAGAAACATCCTTTAAAACAAAGAATTTAACATTTTCTGTGTGCCATAAATGACAGTGACAGATTATTGAAAGATTCTAATAAATCATCAGCTGGGGAGTTTGTTGGAGGTGTATCTAAAGAGAAAAGTGATCCTTTACATGTCAGATGATTTACCAGTCCTGTTTTAGCTGAAATAATCCACAAATGTAGTCCTTCATACCTCTAGGTCATTCACTAAATGGTTGATGATGTTCACTTCCAGCACTATTTCCTCCCCTCTGATGAGGTATGATGGGACATCCAGAGACAAGGAAAAATCTTTGGACACGGTCAACTGTGAATAAGAGAACCTATATCAATTCAAAAGCAACATTGGCTAACATTGTTGGCAGTGGATATTAAAATTAGGGAGCAGGATTAAGCTATAATTCTTAATGGAACCACGTTTTTTGGTTTGTTTGTTTACAAGACAGTATAGAAAGTGGGAAAAAACACTTCAAGCTTCAGTGTTTCTGTGTGACACCAAGGGGAAAAATTCAACTCAAATGTAAAGATCACTCCCCATGTCTCATTTTCTGTACAGACAAAGGAGCACAACCTTTTATTTGCAAGAGGAAATAAGAAAAGCTGCGGGAAAGATAACCCCTAAATTTGAGAAGCATCACTGATATACAGCATAGAGGCACGTAGATAATATTTAGTTACCTTTTGTGGCACAAGAGTGAAGCCCAAACCCAGGTTGTCTGACATCACCAGTGCAACAGCTATCAAAGACATAATGCCATCTGGCACTGTTATATTCTCACTTGTCCATGTTTGATCACTGATGGAAACAACGGAAAAAGGATAACACTGAATTCATTTTGCAAGGTTTTGTCCTAAATATAGGTATGCAGTGAAGTGTGCCAATATATTTGACAAAACTCATCACTCATTTAAATCACCTGCCCATTCTAGCACCTTTCAGCACTGACCTAACATTAGTGTCTAACCACAGTAGGGATTCAGTGGCATCCATCCACTGGCTCCAGTACTTCTCAACCATTAGGACATCTCCTTCTGAAAACCCAAAAGAAGAGAGAGAAGAGATCAGAGGAAGCTCAGAGTGTGCAAATATCTGAAGAATGAAGATTAAATCCAGTAGCATTGAAATCTTGGGACCAATCCAATATGCTAAATGGCCACAAGAGGGGGCTCAAAATAGAAAGACGATACTATATTAAAAAAGGTTCACATTGATTCAGTGCGTCATTTATTATCATACCATTTTTAGGTCCATCAGGTTGCTTATATAGTCTGGCATTGGTCAGCATCCAAATATTACATTCCTGTGGTGTGAGAGACACGAAGAAGATGATAATAAAATTACAGCTATAAACATTATTTGGGATGTAAACCAGCATGAGAGGTCCACTGTCAGATCATGCCATATAGTGTAACAGCCAGTGAAATATAGGCCAGCTCTCTGCAGGTGATGTAAAAACCTGAGCCAGAGTATCAGACATTATACACAGTGCCAGTGCTTCTGAGATGAGAGAAGGTCATCTTAACACAGCCCACTGTGGTGAAGCTTTGTTTCCTCCATCTTGCATGCATCAATAACCCTCCGGTCATGCGGCCAACGCACTAGAGTTACCAGCTCTTAGAAACGGCAGAGTCATCTCCTCACAAAGCAGACAGATGGGTTACATCCAGACTAACTGGCTGAATGCCCATACAATATCTAAGTGGGGTAAGTGTGTCCAGGAGGTTTTTACGACAGATTAGGAGACTGGGAAGACTGGTGCTTTGTAACTAAACAAAAGAGAAATGAGGCAAATCTGACAGTATCCAAACAGATGACATTCTGAAAGAGGTTCATAAGAGTTTAAATTTCAGAGAGGATATGTTGCTCTTTTGTCTAAAGAAATAAGCTTTTATACCTTTAGGCTTTGGCAAAAGGGTTGTCATACCTGCTCCGCTTTTAGGTCGAGGTCAGCCTGCGGAGCGTCATCATGCACCCCCATTACCAAGATTCCTACCTGGGATCTCGGATCAAGAGCAGTCACAGTGAGCGATCCCTGCTCACCTGGCTGGGCTTTGTCAGTGCTCCAGCTTAGAGATACCTGAGGAAAGCAAACACACGCACAAACAATCACAGGCATGTCCGGGAGAATCAAGCACTTATTAGAATTATAAGATAGAATGCATTGAAAAAAAGTACATAGTCGTGTTGGTTAATGGGTATGTGCGCTGTGTCACTGGTGACCTCTCCGTCAGGGAGGATGCAGTAGACAGTGACACAGGCCTCAGGGGACCAGGACACCGTTGGAGTCAGAGAAAAAGAGGAGGAGGAAGTCTTTGTCCCAGCGGCCACCACTTGACCTCTAGAGCTCACCTGGAAGTACAACAATAAAAGTATTTGTTCGGTGAATTTAATCACACACCTCTTCAACCATTTCATTTAAAGAACTAAGCACAGGACGCTCCATGTGTTTTTATAATCATCTTTACATTCTGTGTAGCATATTTTAGCATAGTAATACCAAATGAAAACATCATCTCCAAACATTGGACAATTTTGCTGGCTCCACAGTGATTGATGTACTGGTTGGGGCAAATAAAAAGACAAAGTCCAAACTGTGTCAGGGTGTATAGAACACAACACACATCTACTGTACAAATTCCAGGGAAATTAGTGAATTTGGTTGGAAGAATGGAATTTGTTTTTTCATCACATCACAAATAATCCATACTCAACAGCAGTGGAGGTTGTGTGGGCACATACATGCTAATCATTCCCACATCTTGTGAGAATATTAACATATATTTAGAGAATATACAGTATGTTTAGTGATGCACCGAAATGAAAATTCTTGGCCGAAACCGAAAACCGAAAAAAGAGGAAACCAAGACCGAAAACCGAAACCGAAACACCGAAAGAAATTAAGCCAATTATTAGTACCATTGCATTTATGGCTATGACTGTGTACTAACTTTACTAAAATCAAGGCATTGCAATTGTATAAATTAATATTAAAGTTTAATTAAAAAAATATCTAGCAGAAATATGGCTACAATCTGATAGTCACATACAGTATACAGTAGCCTAAGAACAGAATAGCTTACCTATTGTTATTATTATTATTATTATTAATTGAGGCACTTTCTTGCAGGATTTCACTGAACATATCAGACAACGAGGGTGCATGCCCCTCATCTGGTGCAGCGAGACAAGTCTTTTTTGCGCGCTCTGATCTCCTGCGCCGGGCGCTGCTCCGTCTCCACGCGGGTTCTCCGCATCCATCGCGGCCTGGATCATTTCTCGTGCGCCCTGCTTTATTTCCGCATCCAAGTAATGGTCTTTATAACGCGGATCAAGTACAGTCGCGATGAAGTGCAGAGGATCCGAACAGATCTCACTGAAACGTGTGCTGACAGACTCTAAGAGCGTACTTTTCATTGTTTTCACTCCGTGGTCCGTCTCAACCTCTTTCCTTAGGAGACGCTTTGCAGGTGGAACGGATCGGGTACTGACACACGCGTGCGATCGCGTTTTCTGTTTCGCGTCATCACAACATTTTCGCGTGGGTGTTTTTCGGTGATAAAGGTATTTCGGCCGAAAACCGAAAATGCCCTTTTGGGCCATTTTCGGCCGAAAATTTTCGGTGGCCGAATATTCGGTGCATCCCTATGTTTAACCTTATGACACATTTTAGATTACATGACTCCTCAAGACAGGATAAAGGATGTTTTGTCTTGGATTGATAAGACAGGAAATAGTAGGGCGTGGTATCGGTACCCAATACCTTTTAAGGTATCAACCTGAATAACCCTGGGCCACGTTCAGCCCCTTTAAAACGTAGCAACACATTTTTTTAAACTGAAACGGGGGTGCGTTGAACACCCTGTTGTGCAAGCGCTGTGCCTTTTTATTACCACAAGTTTACATACACATCTCTGCTGATTTGGTATCACCTGTGACACAGCCAATAAACAAAAGACACACCCACCAAATGAGAGAAAACATATCTCAATGCCGTTGCACAGCGTTTCACACAATTCCGAGGAAACATGTTGTTCAACACGGAAACCATAGCAAAATGGTGTGCACCGTTGTGAGGTGGAACGTGCCCCAGTTGTATAAAAACTTCTCCAGTCAAACGACACCTGCATTCGACCCTTTTGTAACCAGATCTAGAAAAAAAGACTATTTGTATGGTCTTTCTCACAGCCATTCACCGTAAGTATTCTTAGATTTAATGAAGTGCGATTGGCTCACTACCACAATAACTATAACCCATACAGTCTGTGGTGTGGTAAAGTCGTGTGCGGTGTGTTTTGACAGAATTGGCAGTTCAGTGTGCCAAGATGCTTCCATTCACATGATGGGTATCGAATGAAGTAGGAGAAAAAAAAGGTATCAAATGAAGTTCTCCATTGGTGGGGTATCACTTTAAGGGTACTGATATCGTAATTTTAAAAGATACCCAGCCCTAGGAAGTAGTATTGAGAAGCCCCCTGTATCTCTGTAAAATTCTAGTGGTTGCCCACAACACAACAATAATTAAAAACTGGTATAAAATGGATGGAGCTAGTAAGAGATATATACAGTATGGGATAGACAAACTGATGTTTTCCTGAGGAATAAGGAGGAGACCTTTCCTAGAAAATGGGAGAAATGGATCACCTTCACTGCAATCAATGAGCACACTAAGTTATACAAGTTCTGCACTGTTCATGTTATTATTTCAGAATAGAAAAAAATGGCAAGTTGAAATGCATCATTTGATAGATTTGACCAAACATACCACAAAGTGAAGCGTAGTTGGTTGAAAGGTGCTCTGCACTTCTAGCTGAAGAGGCAATCCAATCTAAAAAGTTAATCATGTTATGTGAATTACGTCTTGGTTGCATAATAACCACATCAATTTAGCATGTTTGCTGTATTATTCCTTTTTTTTTAAATATACCGCAACAGTACTAAATATATGTTTAGAGATACCTTTGCAGGTAAGGTGTCGACTGGGGAAATCTGAATATATGAGCCACTAGGAGAGGAATGGTTGTTGAAGACAGTCAGAGTCTCCTCACTTGATTGGAATCTTGCCTGAATATAAACACAAGATACAGAAAATATGAACAAAAATAATCATTTGAGCTACATTTATTTCTCTGAAAAATAGTAACTAAATCTGTTTTAGAATCTTACACTCTACCTAAGTTTACAGGTCCTGGGGTCACTTTCTAACATGTGTAATCCTTCTGTACGGAAACTCCTCATCTTACATACAACAAAACCGCTGAACACTGCTTCTCCCGGAGGACCAACATTCCAGGTAGCCTACTGCAAATCAAAATACTCACCCGCATAAAAAGCAGTCCTACTTGATCCTGTAATTCAAAGTGAATGTGGATGTTCCCGTCCTGAGGCACAGGAAGTGTCAGAGTTGTAGTTTCAGAATTTGTCGTGGATGATCTCTGAGTGACTTCAATCACAGCGGAGTGCATTTGATCCTGTGAGCTGAGTGGCTTTCTGTCATATCTAGAGATCCTTAGCTGTGGAGTAGAAGCAGAGACGGTAGTCAGCTCATGGAAATAACTGTTTAAAATAGATGTGGAATAAACGGAATAGTAATAATTCACTCACTTTTGTAGAGAAGTGTAAAGATGGCTTTAGTGTTGATGGAAAATCATGGAAAGTGAGCTGGAATGTGTTCGTCATGAGGTGGACTTCGACTGTTTTGTTCACTCTAAATCCTTGGGGGACAAGAAATGATTTAACAGAATGGCTTGAAGATGCAACTGAGATGCTGAAATAAACATAGTTCCACAATATATCCCACCTGTGGAGTTGTCAGTAACATGGGCAGTAATGTGCACAAGGCTGCTATTGCCTTGAAGCCGATCTAGGCTGAAGAAAAACTGTGTTGACCCATAGATCTGAAAACAGTGGTCAAAAGTCAACCAATGGTGTGAAGTATGTAGGTACTTTAACTATAAATGCTGGCTATAAGCAAAGAGAGTCTACTTGTAGTGTCAATTCTTTCATAAAGCTACAGGGGCAAAAAAAACTCACCTCTTTAGTTTGCGTTAGCATGAATCGGGAGGATGTATTGTGCCTAACAAACGCCACAGTGACAGCTAGTGTTCCCTGTACAGGTTTTCCACTAGGGTAACTAGATGGAGGAGGGGACAAAAGTATACTTGCTCAACATATGTGTAAATGTGATTTTATTGATTTGCATGAGAAAATCTCAAAACTCACAGAGCTCTCACTGATCCTGAGAGGTCATCTCCAACGAGGACCTGTGAAGGTGTCTTGAACAGCACTTCAAAGTGAGGATGGTCTGCAACAGCAGTCAGCAAAATTATGGGATTTAAATTAGGCGTGTAAGTAAATTTACATACAAGAAGACTAAGAGTTTACAGCCATGCTAGCGGCTCTCTCAGGATGTACCTATGGGTTGTACTTAGGAACAGCAGTGTTTTTAAGCTAAATGCCAACATCTGCATGCTAACATGTTGATGTTTAGAGGATGTTTCCAGTGTTTCATCATCTTAGTTTAGCGTGGTAGCATGGTAACATTTGCTGATTAGCACAAAACAAAGTACAGCTAATGCTGATGGGAATGTCTTTAGTTGTGCAGGTTAGGGTTAGGGGGTTAGGGTTAGGGGGTTAGGGTTAGGGTTAGTGTTGGAATCCTAAAAGTATTGAACAAATAAGAATGTTAAACTGATGGCTAAAAAATATCATTGCAATGAACTTGATAGACCTATTACCGTAATGCTCAACAATGAATGCTCTCTCATCAATCACACCCTGTAGGGAAGAGGATGGGAGGTAAAATGTTTTATTCAGTTAAAACAGCAGTCTTTATAACAGCATGCTACACAAAGGTAAAGACATTTCTACATTTCAACCCTACATTCACTGTAGTTGTGATGGCCCACTGTCCAAGAGGAGGCGTCTTGGATAAATTGAATTCCTGCAACACAATCCCCAGATTCCCTGTGGACTCCCACCTGTGGACAACGTTCCCACTGGGATCCTGTGCGTGACAAAAAGAACGTCAGTCAAACTTCCCACAACCACACAATACCTGGCTAAAATCCATTCAACTCTTCTGGCTTTGTTCTTTCACACAGGAGACAGAGACCTACCTGTATAGAGATATCCACTCTGCCTTTGTATGGATGGTTATCTAACTGTACAGACACAATTCTGGCTTTGACGGTGTTGCCTGGTTGGTAGCGTGACCTGTCTGTTTGAATGAAGATGGAGACATTCCTGGGGCTGAAGCTGAGTGTAGTGGTGTTGGTGAAAATGAGACTGTCCTCTCTGTAGCCACTCACTGTCAAGTTTAAGTCGGAATTCTGGGTTGTATATTCAAGAATCTGGAGCGATAGTATTAGCATTTTCAGAAACATATACAGTACATGTGATATCAGTCTGGCCATTTAATCATTTCGAAGTAGTATTTTCTCATGTGTGAGAAATAAACCAAATTCATACTCACAGGAGGGAGTGTGAGGACCTTGGTCAAACCTTAAAAACAGAATTATACTTTAGCCCTCTAAAAAGTAAAAACATAACTATGCAAATCAACCCTAAACAAATGCAGTGTCACCTCCTTGGAAGTCCTCTGTTTGGGCTATTTTGGTGTTGCCATATGCCACCTTAACCATTACCCTGCCAGGGAAGTCAGCAAGGACGGTGACAGCCAGCAGGGTGGGTGTCCCAGCATGCAACACCTCTGGACCTGAGATCAGAAACAATGTCCTAGTAGAAAGTGGAAAAATGGCTTGTTATTGATTGGTGAAACAAGTTGGAGCATGAGATATAAAAAAATAACTGCATTAATATAGAAATGTAGGTATTTATGATTGTATTAACAAACCACGTCTCTTACCTGGAGGAGCCCTGAGTCAAACCAGGCACAGCAGAACACACAACTCCCACACACACAACCAGAGTCCAGATCCCATCCATGCTTCTGGTCCAGGCTTCGCCAAACGTTCAACCTCTGGCTCAGAAAACCAAACTGGCAGCGACGGCTTCGTGGTGACCTAGACCTGCGTGTTACGAAACCCCACCTCCTGTCCGTCCACCAACGCCCAATTGGGCCATACTCACATGCTCATACACACCGTCACACACACCAGGATGCATACACATATTATCACACATGTTCTTTGTCACACACAAAGGAGGAAGTAGAGTGTGAGGGGTGCTCACACGCCACACAGTCCTGTCCAAAGCACAGAGAGAGAGAGAGAGAGAGAGAGAGAGAGAGAGAGAGAGAGAGAGAGAGAGAGAGAGAGAGAGAGAGAGAGAGAGAGAGATAGATGGAGAGAGGGGCGTTTTGGTGTTGCTGTATCCATGCTGAGAACAAAATACACACTTATTAACAACACAACCCTGCATGTAATATGTGACACAAAACCACCTGAGAGTTTAATACCTGGCATGATATCTGAAAATAAGAGGCTGCTATTTGAATCTGCATTGTTTTTGTAAACATTCTTCTACTTTATATCCTTGGAAAACAAATCCATATTATCGCAGTCCAGCTGTGGTAAACAGGTGTATTTCAATTACTTTGCGATTACAGAACAGTGGGGTGAAAATGGTGATCAGACAGTCCCCAAAATGCAGTTAATTTTGTTCAAACAGTCCCTATCTAGATCAGCTTCTACTACTGGTCTTAGTTGTAAAGTGAAAAAGGAGAAGTCATGTTTGCATCACTGATTGTTTTGCGGTTATGCAGGTGAGGCACAAAAATAGAGGTTTCACAAAGAGTTTGCAGTAGAAATAGCAGCACGGAGGAGGTGACCTGACATTGTAGGATCATGTTTTAACCTCCAAGTCATAAATTAACATTTCAACCAAGGCACACAGGCACAATGAAAGGCTGTATTAACTCGTCTGTACCAGCAGGAGGTAGTAAAGTCAAGGCTAACTCAAGCTGAGCTTCTTTCAACCCAAATGAGAACGTTGATGAACCCGGAAGAGATGAGAATACTTTACTTGGCTAAAGGCCCATAAATAGTTGCTCTGTGTTCAGCCTTTTCATATGTAGAATGTACTTCACTGGGAGGTCACTGGGTTACACAATAACACCCACACAATATTAGTTGATCCATATTAACATTTTATTTCTTTGGTATAATTTTTTTCCACACTAGTTACATATAAACATGTATTACAATGGTCCATTTTCACAACCAAGGAGTAATTTTCCAATATTTGGCACATACGGACTTTGGCAACAAACTCAGCTTTAAACTTGTCGAAACAAAAAACAGTTGTTTAGTTTCTCAGCACTGGTGTAGTACAAGGGTGCGTGTTGCATCCATGAGGATGCAGGTTTGACAGAGTGAGATGTTGCAGCAACTGGATGTGCAAGCCTGTGTGGGCTTGTATTTGCTTTTGCTTCAAGTCACTCCTGTAATGCACATCCCTGAGAGCCTAAACAGCACTGGCTCACTTGTGATAACATGGAGGCACTTCATAGATTTTGATCATTACCACACAGTCACCGTTTTCTGTGAGAAAACACAAACATAAATTTGAACTTGACAAATCTTCTGACTGGTCTGCAGCATTTCTACCGAATGCCTACTGAGCCCTTTGAAGAGTGCAGCAGTTGTGCAACATCTGTACTGTACCTTATTACATTCATTCAGCAAAAAGGTGCTGACAAAAGTGCTTATTTACAGAGTGCTTAAAGGTCCAGAAAAAAGTAGAATCTTTGCAGAGCATCACAGACGAGGTTAAAAAGCTAAACACATAGGCAGATTGGCATATACAACGTGTGTAGTTTAAGGCCTGCTTACAGATTTGATGAAGGTACATGATGTGATAGAGTTTCAGCCAGTGAAGTACCAGTGTGGAGACATTTACAGCAATTCTACCTTCCTTAATAAGGAGGCTATAAAAAAGATCTAGCTATTCTTCATTTCTACAGTGGTCAACGATAGTCTTTATTTTAAAACGCTCTAACATGTAAAAAATGTATTAAACGGTAGTTGTTTAGTTTATCCTTCCTGTCCTACTCATTTGGTCAGATTATGATGATATCTACTTTCACTAGGTCTGAATTATTCACACCACATACTGGTGTATGTCAAATGTCAGCTGAATAAGTATATGAGAAATATAAGAATGCATACAACAGTGGTAACAAACCAATAACGTAATACGTTGCGCCTTGTCACTTCCGTAGCCTCTAGCTGGTCAGAGCACATTTTCTGAAGCGTATGAAAGAAAACCAAGCGGAGGAACTTAAATCCACAGGAGCAAATTGTTGACAGTAAGTCGTCTTAATTTATTTTGATGTCAAAAAGTTGCAAATTGTAGCTTTGAATATCTCATTTTGCTAACAGAAGTTTATCCATATTCCGGACACACAGCAAAAGCAAAGTATAGTATTCAGGGATCCATCACAACTCATATTGTTTTCTTTAAAGTGTCCTTTAGGATCCACTATGTTGGGATTGTCTGTCAGTACCTCCAGCCGTCACATCTCAAAGTGACGGTAGATGCTCTCCACGTAGCTCAGGACCCTTTGCCAGTCAGGACCTCCTGCTCTCAGCATCTCCTCTACTGTCTGTGGAGCAAAGATGTTCAAATACATTCATAAGTTAAAAATCAACCTTGCGTCTGTCACAATTAAGTCAGATGTAGTCTATATCCTCGACCTTCCACTTCCGGGATTGCCCAGTTAGCGCCGGAAAATACGCCGTGTGTCCTTATTTTCGGCCGGATTTCCGTTACCTACCGCTTTCTTTGTGTTGGAATTCTAAACTCTGGTGGATTTATGAGGACTATGGTTAACTGCTGCTCAGATCTCTGCAGGGTAAATCCAGACAGCTAGCTAAACGTTCTGTCCAATCTGAGTTTTGTGTTGCACAACTTAACTTTTGAACGTACACATGTTCCACCAAAAGAAGTTCCTTCCCGAGGCTATTTTGCAGCCGCACCGGGGCTCCGTGCAGGGCTTAGTGACGACTGCGATTGGTTTAAAGAAATAAACCAGAGTACGTTTTTCTCCCATCCCAGAACGCTGTTGGGACTAGCCAGACCCTCCTCCGCAGCGCTGGTGGAGGAAGGTCTGGCAAAGCGAGACTGAGTCAGATGAGACTTGTGTGTAAAATTATTTGTTTTATTTATAAAAGACACCAAGGCTTACCAGGGTTTGAGCGATCCCAACAGTCTCTCCTGTTTTGAATGCCAGACTCAGATTCTCCCGCTACAAAGAAAAGAATGAATTGATAAGTTGGACACCATAAATAACGTGGTCCCATCCATTAGGTACAGAGGAGCAGTTCCTACCTTGTTCTCTGGAGTGAGAGAGGTGTAAGGGATGTGTGAGGGGAGGTAGGTGTGGTAGACAGCACAGAAGGCGAGACCGTCGGCCCAGCTGCTGCTGAAGTTGGTGATGTCGATATTCTGTAGGGAGACAAAAGACAGGAAAGATTATGGTACCACAAGAGAACCAATGGGCTAACCTGCAATAGTCAAACTGAAACTCCAGTGGCAAGTAACTATTTGAAGCTGGCTTTTTTCACAGAAGAAATGTTGACATGTCACAATAGGAAAAGCACAGTTGTACATAATACAATTAATGATGGCTGAATTCCATTTAGCTGCTTCAGTTTCAGGGTCCTGATATTGCTCACTGTCACAGCTTACTATTATTATTATTATTATTATTATTAATAAACACCAGGGGTCCGTTTGAGAAAGCAGCTTTAGCGAAAACTCTGAGTTTGTTAACCCTGAGATGAGGGAAACTGGGTTTTCCGTTTCAGAATGGGAGGTTATTTAAACCTGAGAGAGAGGGGGGGGGTAACTCCAGCCCGTTTCAGAAAGAGAGGGAACTTAACTTCAGAGTCAGTTACTATGGTAACCGAGTCTGTGAACCTAACCTGGTCGGAAGCAGGTTTTCTTCAATCTTTCTCTCAGTCTCCCCCCTCTGACACAGCGCTCTTTCATTTCCTTTCATTCATTCATTCATTCATTCATTAAGTATCAGGCGCATTTTAGCTCAGTTTGCTATCTGCATGAATAAAAAAACAGGGTTGGTTTATTAACTATCTTAGGCAGACTATAAAACGTTTTTGTTCCGAACATGGCATTTCCTTGAGTTGACGATCCAGTTGATGAAGCTGTATTACTTCGCAGGGAGTTAAACATATGTCGGCAGATGGTATTGAGGCCCCGACTATAGATGCATTTTGATTTCTAGATACCTACCTATTTGAGCGGCATCCTTTTTCTTCCCAGTCTATCAGTTATGTAGCCTACATAACCTTATCCGTCCTCATATCACTAACGTCACCCATCGTGGACATGCTCTTACATCCCAGCAGATTCTTTGTGTTGCATTACGTTTTTTTGCAAACGGCAGTTTTCTTTACAACGTTGGTGATGCGGAGCATTTTAGTAAAGCCACTGTATAGCAAAGTGCCGTCAGAAAAGTGTGCCTCGCTCGGAAACATCTTTTAAACGTTTGTGTAGAGTTCCCTGGACACAAACCAGTAAGTGACATTAAAAATAAATAAATGATTGTAAATCATAATTCTGTTAATGATGGTGCTGCAACCTCAGAATGGGATTAGTAGTAGTTCACTTTTTTCGCCCGCAGGATTGCACATAGAGGAAGTTACAGGTGTAGCCTACTACCATTCCAGTTTTCACCAGTAATATTATAGGTAACCTGTGATTAAATATGAAATTAATACACTATATTAGAGCTTACACATTGACTCGAGCAGCAATTTTCTCCCACACCAATTCTCTCTTTTTCGCAGCAGCTGCTGTGTTGCTTTTTTTTAAACGAAATATATGTTCAAACTCGCTGTATGTGCGCATGAGTATTTCCGCCGACCAGTTCGTTTGTGGTTGTTACCATGGAGAATCATAGTATCATGGCTCCATTCATGCTGCCTTTTTATAGTAGTGGTGCACACGCTTAACTCTGAGTGAACCTACTCTGAGGTGATTGAACCAACTTGAATCAGCTGTTCTGGAGTTTCCCATCTCAGGGTAAATCAACTCAGACATCAGGGTTATTAAACCTCCTTCCTGAAACAAAACCCTGTTCTTTTCCTATCAGGACAAAATATGTCCGCAGTGAAAAAAGTCTGCCTTAGAAATCATGATGCATTCAAGAGATGTTGGAAAACTGGAATTCTGACTTAGTATGAATATTAAAGCAATGACGCATCTCTTCAAGTCAGTAGGAAAGTCCAGCAACTTTTTCAGTGGTTCTCAGAATCAGCTTTGATCGCTTTGAATGAACACCTACCTACATACAATCACATATGTGAATAAAATCCTCAAAATAAACTGTAGAAAATGAAGCTTAAAACGAGTAACCATAAAAGACAGTCAAAGTTGAAATTTTGCTATTTTTTTTAGGTTTAGTTCCTATCTGGCCATCACTTATTCACTTTAAGCAAGCAGAATTTGACACAATCTCTGGGACACAATGATCGTGTTGCTGTGAAAAAGCAAAAAAAAACAAAAACAAAAAAAATATGTAAAAGTACAAATAAATCATGCCCAGGATCACCTCGTAGCCTTGTGTTTGGCTCTGACACCAACGCAGCAGCGAGTTTCTCTTGGAGCCTCCATGGCGACGCAGCAGCAGGTTGAAACCATCCTGGGACCTGACAACAAGATACAAGGATTCAGATTTTTTGGTTTGAACACTGCGGGAGTTATTATCAGTTGGGCATCATAAAAAAATCTTGTCACATAGTTGACTCGGTTATTGAAAGGAAAACCTAATTAACACAGTGAGTCGAGTAAGAAAGGTGTTTTGGCCCAAATATTGAGCTTTAGAAAAATGTACCAGGGTCAAAGTCAAAGCTGGTTTGTCTGTGTGTGTGTGTGTGTGTGTGTGTGTGTGTGTGTGTGTGTGTGTGTGTGTGTGTGTGTGTGTGTGTAGACTCACTTGGAAAGAGGCACCTCAGTGAGAGCAGAGTTGTACTTATTTAGAGACTCCTCACGTTTTCCTGTAAAGACAAGCAACCATAATTCATTACCCGGCAGCCCGCTGTCATTATGAACACTCCAAGCAGTGCTGGATTCCCATCTCATCTAGCTGACATGCTAACATTAATTTTTACATGTTTAAAGTAACATCCATTGACTTTTTTCCACCAGGTGGCAGCAGCTGTTACATTGACATTCACTGTACAAAGTAGCAAACAATTGCTCATTTACACATGGCCAACAACATTAGCATTCGCTTGGAGTTGAATTAATGCATTTCCTTCCTCATAAAAAAAAATTGTAAAGCCGATTTCTTGAATATATTAAATCCTTTATTGTTTACATTCATGTTTACTTGCTAGCAGTCTTCTTCACTGTCTTTGTTGGCACATAGCTACACACTGGTGTGGAAGCGCCATCAATTATCATTCTTGTGCACCTTCATGTACAGTACAATACAAACAACCAACAAGTAAAAACATTGCTCCATAGCGCTGCTAGTGAACAAAAAACTCCACAGGGTACCTTCAACAATATAACAATAAAATTGGTTAAATGAAAAAACAGCTTCACCACAAACACACTATGAAACACACACACACACACACACACACACACACACACACACACACACACACACACACACACACACACACACACACACACACACACACACACACACACACACACACACACACACACACACACACACACACACACACACACACACACACACACACACACACACACACACACACCTTTGTCAGTGCTTGACCTGCTGTCTTGCCAATCCAGACTTCCTCGGCCTTTTAGTTGCCCCACATTCTTTAAAAACAGACAAGATTCATTATTAAAGTTCAGTCAGAATCATTTCATGAACAGTGGACTGTGAATTAAGTGCATGTGCATTTCCTGGCAAACAACCAAGGTCTAATGAAGGATTTTCCTAAAGATTAAGTATCTCACCTTGTTTGTAGGTCCAACTGTTGAGGCAGTATCGGGCTGGGAAGTTCCATTCTGCATGGTGAGGGAGCCTGAGGAAGCAGGTAATCTGGACAAGCTTCTGCAACATTAGGGATAATAACAATAGTTAGGAGAACATACCTGATACTAGCCTCGTGAGACCGTCCTGATCTCGCGAGCTCCAGTTTTCCACTCGCAGATCAGTCTGGCATCTTGAGATAGAGAAAATTTGGAGCCGCTCTCCAAACGACCGACCAATCAGCGTTCGGTTTGAGGCGGGTTTAGGTGTGACGCAACGAGAAGCGACTGTTAGTCTAAACAACATGGCAGCTTCCACGGATGAGATGAGTGTAGCTATCGTGCAAGTTTTATCCGAATTAGAAAGTATTCCTTCATTGAAAGAAGAGCAAAAAAAAAAACGGCACTGGAGGCTTTTCTCAGGGGAAAAGATGTTTTTGCTCTTCTCCCGACTGGTTTCGGCAAGAGTTTGATCTGATTGGTTGATTTGGCCCATCTATCACCAACATAGGTGGTGATAGACAGATGGTTTATCCAATCAGCTAACCAGTATTTTCACCCCTTCCCAAAAGTTCTCCAACGGAAAGTTCCCAGATGGATATGCCAAGCAAATGCGAAGCAATCCATCTAGCGGAGCCACGTTAACCCGATACACCAAACCAACCGTTTTGGGTGGCATTTTTACAGGACAGCTGTTCCGCAGGGTTCTAGCTGTAAATTAAGATGTTGAAACTGTCCTCAAGTGGCCCTGTGAAGGCCTGTGGGTTGAGGGCAACACATCAAAAAGAAAGCACAATCCTGACCAAATTTGGTAATTGTTAATCCATTTGTGACTGCTATGTCAGAGACAAAGAATGTGGAAGACAAAAAAGGATTTTGGCTTTGTTTTGAAATATCTGACTGTCTGAACACATTAAAGTGCCACCTACACAAAATGATGCTTTAGTAATGAGTTGCAGAAATACTATTAGTTGTTCTGCATTCCCAAAGAACACAAGCCAAACAGTTTCTCACCTTGACCTCTCTGTGGTTACCGTCCTTCGTGTTTCGCTGGATCGCACCTCCTCTCCAGTCCTATCCTCATTGGTCACATTTCTCAGGTAACGCTTAGCCACGCCTTTACAGTCTAGTTTGGCCTCCTCGCTGACAACATTCTTCCTCAATTCATTCTGACTCCTACTCTCCAGCCCTTCTCGCCCCAACTTGTACACCCCTCTCTCCCTGCCTCTGTGGGTCCCTTCTTTGCTTTCAGAGCTGTTGGTTGGTTCTCCATTGGGCCGCTCTGGTTCCTGACATGGAGCTTGGGTGAGAGTTGCCAGTCTCTGCCTGCTCTCCTTTAACTCCCCTCTCAGGGTTACCAGTTGCATATCAGTCTCCTTCTGTCTCTGCTGGGAAGCAGCCAGCTCCCTCTCCACATCCTTGTGCGCCGTTCGGAGCACAGTCAGCTCTTCTTCTGCTTCGGCTCTCAAACGGTCTGCCACTGACACCGCCACCTGTAGGTCAGCCTGGAACTGCAGCCATTCCCCACGCTCCGTCTGGATGGGTGTGGATGTGAAGAACAGTGTTATTCCAACTGATTGACGACGCTTTATATGGATGGAAGCACACAATTAGCCTTAACACGTAAACTCATATGGTCTTCCGAATGTTTTGTCTTTCATTTAAAAAAAGTCTGCCTGAAAAAAAAATTCACTATTACAAACGCTCTGTCGGACATATTTTGTCATTTAAATTTACGTCTGGTTCCAGATCAATAAAACCTGCAGCTTGTGTTTTCATCACAGTACAAACAGGCAAATCACACTGCTACACTCAGACAAGTATTATTGTTCTGAACATTTTTTACAATAATTTAATACAAAAGGATTAAAACTGGTGTTTTAAAACCCAGAATGGAATGACTGCCAACAACAAACATAGTTGAACCCTCATCAGACAATGACTATAATCAAAAAATGAACACTCAAATACCCATTTGGCCCTCATTAGGAGACTACAGGTTAAACTGAACTGAGTGGCAAGCATCAGCAAGCATAGAGGACTGGAGCTGGCAAGTCAACTCTAATGAGGCATAACTGAATTGTGAGCCAAAAGGTTTTGCTCATGTATAATAAAAACAAGCCACGAGCTTGGGAGCAAGGCCAAGGTTGCATTGTGAAACTGCCTTCTGTGTCACAAACACTGTGGCTGTATCTCAATAAGTGTTTTTTCTAATAATGGTTAGATGTATACACAGTATCAGTTTCACATCTTTGAGGATGAGTGATGTAGAAAAAGTTTCCAATTTTCTTTTCTTTATGCCCCAGACATCAAAAGACACCCCCAGAACCAATGAAGCCAGATGGTAAATGATACCGGGACATTAAAAAACGTTATGCAACCATCATCATAAAAGGAGAGAGAGGGAATGAGAGAAGGTAAAGTAGAGAGGAAGGACAATAAGAGAGGTTAAAATCATGCAGAGATATAATACTGACTGTAGAACAATGCAAGCCAGTAAGACGTGAGGGAGTGCTGAGGAGCGGAGGGGTTTGGGAAGGTTAGTAATTAGATGAAGAATGAATGGAGATGTGGAGGAGGAGGCAATATCTGAGCCAAGTCTCTCCCTCATCTGACCAGTGACTCAAGACCACAGCTGGACCCGATTACACTGAATGCACACACACATCATATTGCAATCTTCTCTCGCACACATACACCTCACCTATTATTTTACCTTACCACATAGTTTTCTCACACATCTATACATTCAGGGGTATTTTAGAGCACATTCACCCTGGAAATGTGTCAAATGAAAAGTAGGATAGTGGTCTGTGTTTGGAGAAGTTCTATATTTAGTAATACTAAAACACCCGCTTGGACTTGATCTCGTCTTCACAGAGCATTTGTTATCTGGACATGGACACTCCAACTGGAGCATGTCTGTTTAAGGAAACCGGAAGGGGCCCTCCTTAAGTTTACACTGAGATAAGTGTGTGGATTGTCAGTCTTACGACCCACACTCATATTCCCTCAAGAGCTGACATAATGCCCTACTGCAAGACCAGATGTGGAATCCAGCGCACACCCACTTGTCTATACTCTTTCCTGAAAATTCCTGGAAAGGGTCCAGCACACTTGGAGATTGTGTGTGTGTGTGTGTTCCAACCATCTGTCCCTAATTCACCTCCACACCCAGTCTTTCTAAAACATACTTGGGGAAACATGCCAATTCTGTAATGGCTCCTCTCTCCACAGCCTGTGGTGTGTATTCAAAAAAGGTGGTTGAATACACCATTAAGGGTCATTTCATCCCCTCTACAGCGCGCGCACACACACACACACACACACACACACACACACACACACACACACACACACACACACACACACACACACACACACACACACACACACACACACACACACACACACACACACACACACACACACACACACACACACACACACACACACACACACACACACACACACGACACTTGAAAATAGCTTGGAAGTGCCTACAAGTTGCATATTTACATGTCCACAGACATCAAAGAAAAGGGTCTCAAGTCACTGCAATTTACTCTGCCCTGAAAATTCAACACCACATGCACACAGGCCCCCCCTCCTCCAATCGTCCCAAACACACTAAAACTTCATTCTACATGCACAGCCTCCGCGAACCTCCAGATAAAGGGCTTTTTTGAGTCTGGGTTGCTGAAGCAGCCTAGTGATGAGAAGAGAGCAGAGGGAACCTGGAGATCATTCCTGGAAATCTCCAGCAGTGTTCACCTGGAACTGATTCCAAAGCAGTGCTTTGAGATTGACTAAATCTCCAGGAGGGAGGACACACACACGTACAGACACACACACGGACACACACACACTTTTTTCTGGTTAAGACAATTGAAGACTGGTGGTGCACATAAGCACAGACAGATGGTACGTCGGATAATATCCTTAGTAGTTTGCTGCACATTGGGTAATCATGTGTTTCAGAATTCAGCTTAACTACAGTACATCGGAAATACATTAGGACTGCGGACAGACAGAGAAAGATAGGAGCATTTGGGAGCGCAGGGATGAAGACCGATGAAAAAGTGTGGAGGAGAGGCTTATCTGACAGAATGTGACTGGAAGAATAATGGCTACTTAAAATTACACGGAAAAAAAGGTTGTTTTTTTTAAACGAGGAGGTCAGAACTAAAGAAAAAAGGCTTTAGCAACTTTGGGGTCAGAGGAAAAGATGGCTGGAAGTGAAAGAGCAGACTAAGAGGCGAGGTAGCCAGATAGAGCAGAGCAGGGGTGGGGAGAAGACAGAGAGAGGAAGTAAGGGATGAGATAGAGAGGAGCAATGCAGCAAAAGTTGGGAGTAATTGTTTTGAGTTCTTGTGCTCAGGGAGGAGCGGTCAGCTCTCTGATGGAGAAAGAATGAGGAAAGGAACAAAAGGCAAAGAGGCACAGCAAAGGAAGGAGGAGGGAGGCTTCCATACAAAGCTAAAAAACCAATTGCACGAGCCAAGACTTTCAATGCATCTGTACATGAATCTTCTGTCTCACGTGGAGCACACACACAAAAACACATGGCCAGTCAGTATCTGCAAGCTGCAGCCCCCCCCCCCACACACACACACACACAGCACAAGACAAACAAGTTTTGTCTCCTGAACAGCCGAATGTGAACCCCCTCCTCCGCACTCACTACGCTCCCGGTCTCTGGCTTGCCACAAAAAGGCTCCCAGGACAGCAGAACAGACAGAGGGTTCATGGAGTCGAGCTTTGCAGGCTTATATTGCCCTAGCGAGGGCCCATGTAAACACAGTGTTGAATTGCCCCAATTTCTAATACATGGCTACCTCTCAGTGGTATACCACAGTCTCTGAGGTTTGTATGGCCTGTGCAAGGCTTATATTTCCAGGTCCTTTACAGGGATGTGGGAAAGTGGAGGAGAGAGGAAGAAAAGACAGGAGAGAGCAGGGATTGAATATCAAGTAGAGAAAGAGGTGACAAGGAAGTGTGGAGTAGAATACTACATGATTGCCACATGTGTCAGATTAGCACTTGGTTGCAATTTAATAATTTAAATAATTCTGATTCTAATACATGGCTAAATTTAAAAACAAAAATAGAAGTGAGGACAGTCACAAGTGGAAGAAAAGAGGAGAAAAGAGATGGACTTTGAGGGAGGCATGCTGTAGGCTGTTATAATTTGTGGCAGATCCAGAGGAAGCTGGGAGCCTCTGGCGACAATCCTCATAAAAGGGAGGGTCAGGAATTGGAACGAACGACAGGAAATTACCGCAGCATATCGCCATCTTCATAAGAGCATGGAACACCCAAGCAATAGGACTGAAGAATGCTTGCAGAATTTACATTTTTATTTTGCATGATTTATCTTTAACTTTGGGTTTGGAACCTAATAGTGTAGTCAATCCAAAACCGCTGGTCAACTGGCCTACTGGACAAGCATCTTCTGCTGGGGTCTGAGGAAGAGAAATAAATGTGTTTGATGGACCTTTATGCAACTATCACTGATCAACTCTACAAGTATGAGCTACAAAAAAAACTTTGGCAGAAGAAGATCTCAAAGATGTTCCTCTTTTGGGCCTCTGAAGAGAAGCAGAGGACAGGAAGACCTCCATTAGCAAAGCTGCAGGGCCCAGTCACAGGCCTATTGTGATAGTGTGCGTGTGCGTGTGTGTGTGTGTGTGTGGGGGGGGGGGGGGGGGGGGGGGGTTGGGGTTGGGGTTGGTGTTATCTCCTGGATGAAAGGTCATAAGCACTATTCTGACTTAGGTATAATTGCAGTGAGTGACTTCCTGTTTACATTTCTATACTTATCCACTTATCCACTGTTCTCTTTCAAGTGTGTTGGCAAAAAAGTGTTCTTCTTGTTTGGAAAACAGAAGATAGCCGAAGGTACATTTTAGTGGGAAATGCAAGACAAGCTTTGATATGAAAACTCAAAAACTACATCCACTAGAAGACTGAGGTATTTTCTCTGTCAATATTGACTATTCACAAAGCCCTGCTCCTCTTAGTTACCATTATTATGTCTGTCAAGACACCATCTTCGAAAATTATAGTAATAATATAAACCCCTTTAGTGTTTTCAGCTGACTTGTTTTAAAATGAGAACCCTGTAAAAGGGGTCTTAAATAAGCGCTTGGTGGCTACATACATTATAGTAGTAGTGGTAGTAAGCTACCTAGCCGACATGCTAACCTTTGCAGTTTACATTTAGAGCAGATAAACACAGTTTAATCCATGCCTTACACTTTTTCTCTTGTAGTTTTAGCTTTGGAATGGCTGGAAAAGAAGACACCACATTCCAAACTGTTTATATACAAAGTTTAGATCTTAATACAGCTCCATGCACACTGCTTCAAGGTAGAGACATCCAAAACTGGACAAGCATAGCGGCCCTACATACAATTGCTAAGCTAAGAGATTGGATAATCGCTGTTTGGGGAGGGGGATTAGAGATTGGTCAATTCCCATTAGTATCACGCTGAAAACACAGCCAAAAATTGCAGAAGAAGAAACTGGCCAGAATATTTAAAAAAACAACAACAGCATCTCACCTGTAAAGTACTCTTCAAATTCTTCACTTCTGTCAGTAGATGCTTCAGTATCTCTGAGGGAAGGATACAGAAATGTCAGAAGACAACATCAAAAATGACAAGGAAATGTATTTTGCCCATCTTAAAACAGGGAAATGTTAGTCCCACAATGAAATATCAAGCTTTTGTGCTCAAATAAAAATTCTGCAGACCAGAATATTATTTATCGGCAGTATATGAAGTATTTTGTTTACATCTTACCTGCTGCATTCGTGGCCCCATCCAGACCGGCATTGATACCCAGTGTTGTACTAGTTTCCTCCAGCAGCTTCTGCAGCTCCTCACCCAGGCTGCCCCCAGCCTCGTGAGCGGGCAGTAAAGACTGACTCAGACCACTGTCCCTTTCCCTCCAGTTCTGCCCAGAAGAGCTGCCCACCACCACAGGTGAGGCACTCCACGAAGAAGAGGGGCTCTTTGTAGGGCTGATGGCCACAGCCTGCTGCTGGGACACCAGAGGCCGAGGGGTGGAGGTAGGGGGACACCCATTCCTCCCAAAAGCGGCTTGCTCTTTACCCACAATACTTCGTGGCTTGTTGTGCACGGGGCTAACTCCAGAGCCAATGGTGGAGCTATTTGAACTGACTGGTGGATGAGGCTTCCATTCAGAAGGGGGACTGGAAGGGGTAGTGCTGGACTGTACTTTCTTCCCACTGGATGTTAGGACCGGGGCTGCAGGGGAAGGTTGAGGTAAGGTAGGGGGTAGGAGTTGGGGGACATCGTGTATTACAGGAGGCCCATCACTCTGTGGAGAAGCAGGAGGAGTGTGGAAACTATCCCCATGGGCCCCTAAAGAAGAGCAACAATTGAGTTCAGATGAAATAATAACAAATAACACACACACACACACACACACACACACACACACACACACACACACACACACACACACACACACACACACACACACACACACACACACACACACACACACACACACACACACACACACACACACACACACACACACACACACACACACACACACACACACACACACACACACACACACACACACACACACCCCCACACACCAAGTGCAATTACCTCCGGAAAAGTACACCTACCCTTTCTCCCTCGTACTTCACTGATGTCCTCTCAAAATGCATGTGGACTGGAGGTGATAACTTTACACAACACACTTAAAATGTAAGTGGCATAGTGGACTGTGATTGGCTTCCAAGTTAGCTTAGCTTTAAAGTTATGAATAATTGTGAGAGACAGATTGAAAGAACTGACCGAGAAACTGAATCATGGACAGACTGAACGAAACAGTTTAGTGGTCACTAGTCTAGCATCTTGACACTTTAAAAAATAAAAAAATAAAAAAAAAACACAACAAAACACCATTCAGGGAGGTGACCAGACCAGAAAATATCCAGGCCATGCCACTGAAGATGAATGCTTTAATACAGACATTCCTCTTGAGCTGCTCATCCACAATGTTGTGTGACACTCATTCTCCAAATTCAGGACCAAATGTTTCCTATACATAGACCAATTTGCAGCAGTCAGGCGCACATACATTTCTTTACTTGACACAATGGCAATAACATAAGTGATTTTTACTTTTTTAACTCAGCGCTCCTTAACACATGCCACCAATAATAACTTTAGAAGCTATGGGAACCACTGGGCATCATGTCTCCTTTTCTCCTTTTCCTTGTTTGGAGAAAAGCCTCACTGTGAGCAAATGATGTAAGAGCAGGAGTCGAACATTTACATAGTTAGACACCACCTGCTGTAAGGCCAAATCATTGGGAAAGAATGACAGGATTGTTTAATAACTTTCTCATGCCACCCCTGCTTTTTACTTCTTCATTCCAAGCCTTAATGTGCTCTTCCAACCATGTGCACGGATGGCAGATTTACTGAATGAGTGTGAGTGTGTGTGTGCGTCAGATACCATTAGGCTTCCTATGATTAATCCGCTGCCCTTGTGCTAAGCCGGGGAATTCTGCCGATTCATCACAGCTGGCCCAGCAGGGCCAGAACGAATAGGGACGCGAGGAGAATGACCGCTCACTGTGCAACACACAGGAAGGGTGCCAAGATTCCACCCCTCTTTCATACAGTATCCTCACTCTTCCTGTATTTCTCTCCCCCCCCCCCACTGTACCATCCTCCTTCTACTACATACAGTTCAAGCTCATTAGTGTGTGAATGTGTGCGTTTTTGTATGTTGACCTACCTGAGGGTCCATGGCCGTCCTTGCTGGAAAAGTTACCCATACTGCAGTAATGGGGTTTGGGCCACTGATAGGGCCCTGCAGGTGCTTGTTGCTCCTTCACTCAGCCCTGACTAAAGTGGCACTGTAGAGGTGACACACACCCACACACACCCAAACACACCCAAACACACAGATGATGAATGAAGTCATGCAGTTATGCAATGTTATCCAGCTGAGAAATAATTCGGTGACTGCAGCTCTGAACAGAACCAACTTTCATTTTTAAAATCAAGTTTAAAATAGACAGGTGGAGGTTACATTTAAGTCCACGTTACACACATAGCTGTAAATACATCTGAATATAGAGTATTAAACTGTACACGAGAAATGCGTCAAAACCATCGCATACTGACGGAACAATACAACTAACTGTTGGTCCAAAACAAATGTGATAAAAACGTTAACATCATTTTGTTCTAACGCCATTGACTTTAACGCGCCATCAAAGCTTTTACATAGAAACTCGAATAAAGTGTGCCTCCAAGAGTTTGAAAACGGGTTCACTTAATATTAAGTAACCTAACTTTTCGCCCACTACGTTGAAGGCGATACATTTAATTTGGAGAGAAATACAAAGTGGATACAAACCCTTGAAAGCGGACAAATAACTCCCAAATCCTTTTGTTCGGGGTCCAGTAAACTCTTCTTCTCCACGCGTTGCTTCTTTCAGCACAACTCAACCAAGCACAGTGCCCTGGTGTGTCCTCGGCTCCTCGCGGAGGAGAAGGAATGGCAAATAGACTGCAGAATCCTTAGAATAAAGTGTCATCCTCTCAGCAGCATTTTGCTGCTGGAAACATCTTAAATAAGAGAACAAAACGCGATTTAAATGCGAACATCGAACCAAAGAGCGAAAAATTCAACTCTGGACATCGATGACCGACGGCGCCGATAACCCCTCGATGTGTCCACTAGAGGGCACTGTTAGGCCGCGTTATGAGGACCTGTTGCCGCTGGGATGTGGTGACCCTTCCTCACTTACCTCTTGACTTATACAGTATGAAGCTGGCTCTCACAGGCTAATGGCCCACTGACCTACTGTACCAGACAGCTCCAGGCTGAACATTTCTATTGGACCTTTTCTAATAGCAGCGTTAAATGTATTCAAACTTCCCCAGTGTCCCAAGTGTTTGGCTTCTACATCAAACAGATTATGTGAATTTAAAGGTGCTGATAATAGTTTTAGTGTAACATTTGCATGCATGTAAGTGATTTAAACTAAGACGGTATGCTCATAAATTATTACTATTTATTAGTGCATCAGTGCAACTATTGGATTTGCATAAATCTGAAGCATAACTAATAAAAAAAACACACTAAAGGTTGTCCATATAAGCCCTGACCTGCTGTTCCTCTGTTAAATTACAGAGTTAAGTGAAAGTCAACACTTGCACATTTCATTAGATATTATTCATTATACAAATAGTACATTCACTACAATACTAAGTACATTCACCCAACTCTCTTTTCTCCATTTAAGAATGTTTTTACATGATTTTAAGACTCTAATAGATTAGAGTATCATGTAATGTGTGGGGCCAAATCATTTAGATTTAGATCCAAAGAACCATATGTATCAATTTGGACAAAATCTGATTACGCGTCGTATTGTATTAATGCTGGTGTTTAGTAAGCTGAAACATTTGTTAACAGTCTGCTTAAATGGGCTCTTTTCTTGTTATCAAAAATGTAACATATCGTCTTATTTTGTACAATCTTGTAAGCGGGCCTATTTGCTGTTCACTAATGTGTAGCCTTTAATTGTGACTCCATTGTAGGTGACATTAAGAAATCTGGTTGGAGCAATTTTCATGTTTGACACAAATAAAATAGATGAATAAACAAACAATGGTAAAAATGTCTACAGTGTCTACTTTATGCAGTCTAAAGCATCAATATCAGTATCCGCAACTGCACTTTGGATCAACAACCGTCTTTAGGGAATAATGTGAAACTCAAGACATGTTCAACCCTTCCCAATTTATTAACTTACCATATCTTCCATATTGGAGAGTTTTAGATAATTTAGTTCACAATAAGGTCATTAGGATTGTTAATTCTCCATGTACAATGGAGCATGGCCCATCATGGGTAACCTGTGACCTACAGTATACTGCAAGTGTGGGTATATGAATTCTAAACGACGGAATGATTCTTGAGTTGAAAAACCAGCGTCTGATCTTTCTAAGCCTAATTACAGCAAAACAGCATGAACTGCACATTGACTATAACATATTTATTTCTTGGTACAAAAAGCACAACTTCATCAAACAACACTGTACAAAAACAATCTGACCCACAGGTGGGATTAAGTGCAACAGTAGAGCAGCATGTTTGCCAAATACTTTTATTTCATCAATTTCTTCCAACATCTTTTCATGAATTATTAATTATATTGCTAACAGAAGAAATCTTTCCTTTAATGGGCACAGCTGAAGTGGAGTTTGTGGAGCTTTACAAGAATGAAATGAATGAGCACTGATGCACAACAAGCTAACAGATGAATACTGTGCTTTCAAACATTTCCTGTATTTTATTCCAACAACAAACATGTTTCCAGATATTCATTTTTGTGAGTGCAGTGTCTTGGCAGTTCTCCTTCATGAACTGCACAATGCTGCAGTGAGGAGACAAGCTCTCCCTCACTCTCTGATTGAGATCAATAGGTTTCCACAGTGCTCTGTGCTCACTGTGCACCACTGCAGTATACTGAGAATCCATCAAAAGCAGCCAGGTGCATTACAAAACCTCCAGCCCCACTCTCATTGGTTTCACACTCATGGAAGTGCAATGCCTGAAAATGACTATAAAATGCAGGTCGCGCCAGCGTGACAGATACTTTCACACTTAGATTTCAGAACAGGTGAAGTTATACGTGTATCTGAATCTTCACATTTAAAAGTCCAAATTTACTCTCTAATCTTCCTTTAGGCTAATATGGTAATACAGAGTATCCTGTCGTTTTGAGACCATCACAATCCAATTATGAAATTGATTATGGGTGTCAGTCTCTATCCAGAGCAAGGCAACCAATTCTTTGTTCAGTGCCTGATGCCAGTTGGAGCCATTGGCCCACTCTGCTGAGTGGATTACGAACATTCTGTTGGTGACCTACTGCGCTAGTGTTCTGGAGGGCGCACTATTGGGTTCAACTAGCCGCTGGTCCAATTTGGCAGACGGACAAGGGTGGCTCTTAAACAATGAGAAAATTGATTACAAGGTCTGGCTGACCTCTAAGTGATGAAAAACTCAATTTTCTCACCATCCTCATTCTTCACAACTTTCCAGAGTACTAAGGAACTTCCTCCTCCTCCTGTCCCCATGCTTGTGGAGAAATAAAACTGTGCATTGTTATGGCTTGTTACCATCACACCACAATATGTGAAACACAAAACTCTATATTCAGTAGATTTTCAATAAAATAAAAAAAAATAAGACGCAGTAAAGATAAAGACAGTATGACCCTGTGCTATCCATAGTAAGGCACAGCACGCATTCTCAACCACGCTCAGTGTCTCGCCAAATTTCAAGTCCCTTTTCACTGCTGCATTTTTGGTGTAAACACAAAAGGAAACACCAATCCTATAATGAATAAATCCATGTATGGCAGTGGGACAAATGGTGGACAGTGCAGGGGGAATGGTACAAAGTTGGAATGCACAGGGACTGCCTGCCTCTCACTGGTCCTTGTCTCTAATACCAGATTAGGGGAAGTCGTATGTTTCCAGGAATGATTCTTCCACCTGGGTAAAGCCGCACAAAGGACACAGGCTTTTCCAGGAGTAATCACCATTCTACCTTGCCCGCCTGCCACCCGCAGTGTCTCGGTCAAGGGAAATTAGGATTCATAATCCAGCAAGGTATATTTGTGTTGTTTATGCGACTCGGGTTGTGATATCAATTGTATTTAACTTTCTTATATTTAAAGAAGAGGTTTCAATCCACAAAAGTGCCCTGCCACTCAGATATTCTTTCACCACCCTGACCAAACCCTTGGAGAATTTAACTTTTCTGAGCCCAGGAAGCACCAGTCACTGTTTCAGCCACAAAGCCAACCTGTGTCTTTCTCCATCGTTTCTTGATTGACAGCCAGTGACCAGACGGCGCCAGCAAACGCCAAAGCTTGTTGATTGATGGCACCTGCAACTCCTCAGAGGCAATCAATTGAAGTCATGGGCAGGGATGGGGTGCTCAAGCACTTACACATGGCTGTCTGCCTGGGGAGGGAAGGGGAGGGGACAGAGAGAGAGTTGCCAACCATCTGTGTACAGAGGGACACTGCCAAGCGTCGGTCCCTTTACGCCAGGCCTCAAAAAGACACACAATGTCTCCAAATTAAACACGTTAGCTCCTTCAAGCTACATTCAAAAGCATATGGGAAGTTCCAGCATCATTACGTAGTCATCCAATCATTCATATTGCTTCGTGCCCTCTCAGTGCATGACATACTCTATTTGTGAGTAATTGATACAATCCAATAGTATTCCACACTAATAATTTCACTAATTTCAGCTACTTTTATATGTGTTGCACTAGTTACAGAATTCATTATTACTATAAGACCTCTAACTCCCTGCGAACACAAAGGTTGAGGTCTGTCAAATATCCACACTTGCACATCATCAGAGAGCACATGGGCCACACTGGGGGCCAGCATAGCTACAATCTTAGTTGTGCATAAGTGTAGTTACTGGAGCTCAACCTATGTGATGGCCAATCTATACCCAACCTAGCATCAAAGGGTATTATTTCACAGGGACTTTCTGGCCTACAAAGGAGGGAGGTGGGATCTCCTGGCAAGCAACAGCCTGGCGATTAACATCCAGGAAGGGGGTCCTATTGGCCACTGTGCACACCATGCTGGCATCAGTGTGTGTGCCAATCCACTGCAGCACACGGGTGGAGGGCCGGTGGTAGAGGGCCAACTGCCTGGAGCTGTAGCCACACAACCCGATCCCCACGGCCCCCAGCAGCATAGCCATGCCGGGCATGGTCCTCTCAGCTGGAGGCGTCACAGCCACATTGTGGTAGGCCTGGGTCTGAAAGGGGAGAAAAGTGGAGGGTAAAATGTAATCAGAGGAATGTTGGATTCCGTTGGTATTGTGTGAGTATTAAGGACAAGATCAAAGAAGTTCAAAAATAATAAAACTTCCTGGCAAACAATGACCAAAGAGATTTTTTTTAAAGTGCTAATTTTATGCATGGATGCAGATCAATTTTAGGCCTATACAGCACGGCAGCCCCTTTTTCCAAACATTTGTTCACATCAAATAACTGAGCTACAATGTGCTCACCTCAGATCCAGATCCCGCCTCATCTAGCCCTCCCAACAATCCCACAGAGATTAAAAACTCATCTTTTCTCATTTACCAAATCGCGGTCTTTTTGACAAACAAAAGACTCATCTATTTTGTGACATGGGCAATTTCCTCAGTAGGCCCTAAAGAGCATAGTGGAACAAATAATAGAAACATTATAGTTTCAAATGAAGCTGTGTCACAGACAGTTAAGAAGCCATCCATGGAGCTCACTCAACTGGTTCCTATTTCCATTTACAATGCAATGGACTGTCACAGGCTTGGATTTCTCCATTGTTTGTGATAAACAGCACCGAAAAGGTGATTGTGTTTTGTGAGCTAAAACAAAAGGCATACTGGAACAGAAGCCTGGAACAACCTCATATTTGTGGATGGTGTGGATATGACATAATAGTACTATATTTCATCATCTTGTCACAGAGATCTGTTGAGACAGTAGACAGCTGGATAACACTTAGTGAAACCAACTTAATGTGTGCACTATGAACGTCTATACGTACCCATAAAACTGGCACCTTGCAAACACTACATTAGATCAATGACTGCTCTCAGAACTGTCAAATGTTATTTCATCCGCCGCTTTCTTCTACTCCTTAAGGACCAGGAGAGACAGAGCATGCCAAGCACCGTGTAATCTAGACTTCAAATCCAAGACATTGAGAGGGCTTTCTGCCTTTTTGTTTTGAAGGTCTTAAATCAAAAGAAGTTGCATGATGCAGAAAAATTGCAATAAAGTGCAATCCACTTCTGCTTCTAAGATCATTGGCAAGCAACTTCCTATGACTCAGCACTTTATGTTCCTGCTATCCGGCGGGATAGACAGCTTTAGTGTCACTACACATCTAAGTGTAAAAATCCCAGCACATCAAAATATTCTGTCGGTGGTTCCAGCCAGTATGACTCTACATCTTGGGTTACACTTTACTTGAAGGTATCTACATAAGAGTGACATGACACTGTCATGACCGTGTCATAAACAACATAAACAAGTCATAAACGTGTATGACATAACGCTTCTTTTAGTAAGTGTCATTCGGTTTTTGTCATGACAAGATATGGTTATGGTTAGGTTTCATGTGTCATGACTGTGTCTCTTATGTAGATAACTCTTATGTAGATACCTTCAAGTAAAGTGTTACCAAATCTTGTTCACCTTTATAACAAAGTAGCATCAAAGGATCCAAACCAGTGTCACTTTATTTTATGAATAAAACAATTGAACTCCTCAAAAAAACTGCCACACTGCTCACACTCACCTGCAGCAGCCTGATGTAGCCCGGAGTCAGTCTTGGGATCCTGAAAAACATTTTGGCGCGTTCCGTGATGGTCTACCTGTTATATCAGGAATGAGTTTACGGGCAGATAACACTTGGCTATCACTTTTTCTCAAACTCCTTTTTCCTGGACTCCCAGGACGGGAAACCCACTGACAGAGGGTCTGTCCGAGTGTGTGCTTGGACACTTCAACCTGTGCTCCGCTATCTGATGCAGGACAGCCTGCTCAGTCCTTATACTGTCTCCTTCCTGTCTTTACATAACAGGCAGTCTGCAGGTGGTGTGTCTAAGGGGATTACATGAACTGGCACACAGAGATAAAGACGTCTGTGTAAACAGAAGGAAGGTTGAATGGAGTGAAGGGCTGGGTGATACTCAAATATCACAGTATATACCAACTTATAGTTGAGTCATATTGAAATGAATGACTCCAAGGGAACTGTAAATAAAAACTAAAAGGTAATCAGGTTGTATTTTGGTTTACATGTATGCAAGGTTTTGTCTAATGCATACATTTGCCACATTGAGAGGAATATCAATAAATAAAATCATCTTAATAATAATGTCATTTCTTTATGTCTGTTTGAAGGGCGTTTGACATCAAAACGAAGTGAAAAATGATGAATGAGATGTTAACAAATTCAGGTGCAGTGCATTCTATCAAGAGTAACTGATTTTTGACTTCAGCAGTTCCTTTAATAGCTTTATACAGAAGGCCCAAGTCATTTGAAGTCAGAGCCACTGGAACCATTTTGAATCTGCCAAGATTTGGATGTTTTTCTGTTGATGTTGAGAATGGCTTCTCCCGCCATGTCAGCAAATTTCTTTAAGCTTTAATATCCTTCCTGGCCTGGGGGTCCTCGACTCAGAGTGAGGTCTTATAATGAGGTAGCTGTGCTGATAAAGTCTCTCGCTGGACGAGAGGAATTCTCTCCAGTGAGGGCAGCCAACAATGACCTTATTCTCATCTCTGGTAATAGGACCAAATTCTGCCTCCCAGCGCATGCATCAATGAATACACTCAAACTCTGGCATTAATACTGCAAAGTCATGATGCAACTGAAACTTGTGATGCTGACTGCCTTTTAAGCACAAAGAGAAACCATATAGCATTTAAAGTGTTATAGGAGGAAAAACTGAAACGACTTCAATGCTAGAAAATATAAAACAGGCAAGGTAGAGCAAAAATATTAACAAGACCAAGAATCTACATGCTAGCTACACTGTCAGGCTGTACTTAAGCACAAGGATGATTTGACCTAAAATCCATGCTCACAATGACACATTTAACATGATGATGTTTAGCAGGTATACTATTTACCATGTTTACCGTCTTGGTTTGGTGTGTTAGCATACTAACACTTGCTAATTATGAAAGTGGTAGGAGTGAACCACAACAAAAAGTTGCGGACCAGACAGCTAAACAAGGAGCTCACTATACAGCTCAATATAGCTGAGCAGAACTGCAGATTCAGGTGACAATTCTCTGCAGGATAATTCCTAAAAGTGATTGCAATGTGCATGGCAATCATCAAATAGCTGTTAGTTGTGAATAGTTGAGATATTTCAATCTGGACCTAAGTGGTGGATCAAACAACAGACAGACCGACATCCCAGAGAGAGCCTAACCGCTTGCATGGCTAAAACAAAAAAGTGCATTAAAACCACTAATGATCACCTTTATATTTATGTTATATAAGCATGTCAGGCAATGTGCTCTTTGCCCTTATTGTCTTGACTGGCTAATGTCTGCAAAATGAGCCCCTAAGCTCCCATCAGACAGCACCTGGAGCGTCCATCCATGAAAAGAGGCTACAGATGGCGGCCCTCATGCTAATTGTTCACCACTGTAATTCAACATCGCACACCACAAACCCCCACACTCTCACACACACACCTCTCACACACACACACACACACACACACACACACACACACACACACACACACACACACACACACACACACACACACACACACACACACACACACACACACACACACACAGCTGTGTGTTACAGTGTAACCTGCTGGTGTCTACTGTGGCATCCAAGTTCTGGACAGTTCCTCTCGAGCTGGTACGTGACAGACAACTGTCACTCAGGTCATCACAGTGGCACTGTCCAGCTGAGATAATTCTCTGCCCTTTCCCTGAACTCATGCCCTGGCATTGAGTCATGGGCACATGTATTAAAATAGATTATCTGAGATGTAGACAGTGATGGTGATGCAGAAGGTTAAGCTACTGACTCCCCGGGTGGTACTGGCTCCCAAAGTCCATCAACAAAATATTGTGTTGCTATATTGAGCATATAGTTAGATAAGGGCAACAAAGTGGGTGCGAGGATCAAGTAATGGTATCATCAGTATTGCCTCCCTGAATACTATTAAGTAACCCAGTGCAGTTAGGTGAAACAGCTCATTTTAAAAAAGGCATGTGGAATAGCAACTTGGTCAGAAATTGATTTGTGGTGAGTTAACTGTGTATAATTGAGGAGCTATTAGGTTAACTGTCTGGGTTTAAATGCCATAACATCTGCAAAGACATTCTTGAGCTCCGGCAGAGCTGACATTTGCTTCTCTGGCAATTAGAAGGTTAGGTGAGGAGGACGGACGCTATGTTAATACCTGTTAAATGTTAGATTAATTTACAACTTTAACAAACAGGGAGGTAATTAACAGCTTGGTCGATAATGACAACTTCAAGCTTACAATACTCAAGGTGGGCAGACGGATTTGCCCAGCTCAGGATTAACTGGCTTTGTTTTGTTCTTGTACAAAATAAGGCATGAAATGGATTTTGACAAAGGCATAAATCAAACAGAAAAAAACATATTTAATAATACAAATATTTTATGCAGCATCATGTAAAGTCTAACATCATGAAATGTGGTATATAATTAGAACATTCTAAAGTGATGGAGCACAGCAGAAATGATCTTTCAGTAGAGTCTCTGTTTCAGTGTGACTCACTGTCTCATGGGTGCGTCGTAGAAAGCCCTGTCTTCTTGTCTCCCTGCATGGGAAGAATGTCTGTGATCCAGTATTGGAACAGTGAAACGACCGCAGTGGTTTCCTCTAAAAACACAAAGAGACAGAGAGCAACATTTCAGTTACAGCTGACAACACAATACCAGAGGAGCAGTCAGTGTTTTCACCAAAGAAACTTAGTTGCTGTTCTATTTTCAGCATAATAAATCAAAATCCCCAGCCAGTTTTCAAATGTACTCCCTTCATCTCTGCATGTAGACATTCAACCCGTCTGTCTCCCACTCAATATGGAATCTTTCTTTTACTTATTCTTGAGAAGTTAGAATTAAATTCAGTGAATCTATAAAATGAACAGTATAAAAAAGGGGAGCAGTCAAGCCAATGTCATTCATCAGAGGAACTCGAGGGTAAAGTAAAATATGCTCAAAGGAAATCTGCTTTAGACCTGCAGTCAACTGATTGCCACTGCAAGGGGAGATAGAGTGAGGAGAGCGTTAGTGAACTCACTTGAGGCACACCTCTCCACAAGCACATGGATTAGCTCCAGCATGGCAGTGGGTTACATTAGAATACAGAATGCTGCTTTAACAAGGTTTGGTGTTAATCAAAAATGTCAAATAATTTCAAATTGTTGCGCTGCAGCGATTCATAAATGTCAAATACAGCAAGAATGCCAGTGTCTTCGCCTAAAATGCTAACATAGCAAAGGTCAGTAAAGTGAAGGAAAATCTTTACAAACTAGAAAGATTCATTCACAAGGAGTTCTGCTCTGATTCAATCTGCTGGTGGACTTGCATTTACTGTAAAAACAGCAGCATTTAAAAATAGTAAATCAAAGCATGACTCATACAATGTGAGGCGGGTGGGAAGGGGGGGGGGGTTAGAAAAGCTTTTAGGCAGCTGTGGAGCAGGTGCATGGAGAGGATAGGCATAACTAAGGCAGGTTATACTGTGGGCTCCTGCTCGCGAAATAACAACTTTTTTTCTACATGGTGTTGTCTTGGCGACAGGGACAGGCGGAGGCAAGCAGCGCTTTCAGGCCACCGATACGGCAGTGGCCTGAATCTCCTGGCTGGCTCTCTCGCTCTCCCTCTATTTCTCAAACATATATACACTTGTGCGTGCGACAGCAGCAAAGTCCCTGCTGATCCTATTACGCAGCCAGCCAGCTAGCCAACCATGCAAACGCACAAACACATGCACAGGTGAAAACATGTCGTGGGACTCATGAGTTGTTTTGGCTTTTAAAAGAGTAAAAGGCAAGATGAGCAAGCTGAAACATGTTAGTTAACTCATAGTTAACCTGTGTGTGAGGTGGAGGATGGACAAGGTCTGCTCTAGTTTTGCTAATTAAGGACATGTACGAACAAGGGCTGATGAAGGCAAGTAAGGAAAGGCATACTCAGGCAAACAATAAATATCAATGGAAGGGGTGCAACGAATAGAAGGCAAGCACAGACAGACCGAGGCATGTGTTAACCTGTAGAGACAGGTCAATTAAGTGCCTGGGGCAGATCCCAGCAAGAGGAGGCCAGTATGGACAGGGACGAATGCATGTAAAAAGCATGGAGCAGCACTAACCACAAAGATCCCAACATTTTCACGTGATGTAACCTTTCATGAGTTTTAATAACTAACTCACTCAATTTTAACTGATGGATGCGTCACTGACCTGCAGACATAGGAGAAGTGTTGTGGAGCTCCTCCAGTGCCTTTTCCAGTTTGTCTGTCTCCTGCTGCTGAACAAAGGCCTTGAGACTGTACAGCTGCTTCAGGACAGAGGTGGGATGGCATCCGCGGGTTATGCTGCTCAGAAGGTCATTCACTGTCCCAGACAGGAGGGGAAGCTTGTCTACATGCAACGAGGCTGGAGGAGCACGGCAGAAGTGAGAGGTGCTCTGTTAATTAAAGGCATTAACAACATAATTGAGTATTTGATCTAACATTAGAGTAGTGTAATCCAACTGGAGCTCACAAAACCAGACATGTACCTTTAAAAAAATGCACCCAATTTACAGCAGCAGTTGTTTTATTATTTCATATCTTTACTTGTATAACCGTTGCCTCGGCTGCACTTAACTGGCTAGACTCAGTGTCATCACAATTGTTTACAAAGCCATTCTGGGTAAATCTCATGTCTGTACAGTCTCGCCATTTATTATTAGTCTTGCTCATTTACAAGGCTGCTTTACCACGTACCAAGGTTCCAGGAGTTTTCATGGCCTAATCTTCAGTATACCAGGTTGGATGAATTTTGTATAGTCAGTCTGCTGCAATTTTTTTTTTATTTAACCTTTATTTAACCAGGAATAGAGTAATTGAGATTACAAGAGTGTCCTGGCCAAGACAGGGGGCAACACAATTAACAGCATTTAAGACATAAAACATATAACAATTCAATGAAAATACATTATAAATCATAAAATATCAAAATATTTATCAATGTTCGTAAGAAGTTATCTACATCAGGGATCAAACAGATCAATCAGTCAAAAACATTTACAGCCAGAAGTGCCTGCCTCCATGTCATTTAAAGTGTGATGGTAAATATAGTCGATTGAAGCAATAAATTCCTCAGTGCGTGCTATATTGACCGAGAAAACTGCATTTTTCAGCTGCAAAATCTGTTGCTCTTCCTGCATCCAGTGACGTGACAGTTGGAGCCAAGGAAGAACTACAGAAGCAAGGAAGAACTACAGACTATTTCTGCTTGGATTTCGCCTCCTTGTTTTCTTCGCTTGTATTGCAACAGCAAAAATGACATCCCAAAACATAAGTGCAGAGGACACATTTTACAGTATTTCGGCTAAGCCTGTGTGTGCGTTACTTTGCATGAAAGTACTCCTCACTTGGACAGAGGTGTGCTGGAGACCTCCTTTAGAATCCCAAAGATAAACTGGAAAAGACAACCAAGACCAGCAGGGCCAAGAGGGCAGATGACGAGTGAGTATTTTATTATTTTTGTCACGTAATGCTATCATAAGCCATTTTGTTGAGTTGCAAATTAACAAATTGCTGAGTGAATTTAAGTTGGGCTTCTATTTTGAAATGTAAAACTGACGTAGTGAAGCTACAATGCACTGCCAATGTGAAAATAAAAAAAGAGTTGTTGCCGTCTTCACATGGTTCACACTGGTTCGGCCTATGGAGCCTTTATGTTTTTATTTTATAATCTGCACAAGTATAGGCAAAACTCCTAATTCGCTACACTATGTTTTGGGTGGCCATCAGTAGCTTGTGCTTAATGCGTTCTTGATATGTAGGCTGTGCCGGCACAGCTCCGGGAGCAGGAGAACTAAGCTTTCTCGGTCAGTTTGGCACACACTGAGAAATGTTTTGCTTCAAATGGCTACATTTACCTTCAACACTGATTAGACATCCACAAAAAAAGGTGGCAAATGTCCTTTAAACATGATTTAAATTTAACTTTTATAATAGCTGAAGCATTGTAACATTTGTATTAGTGGGCTATCTTGGCTTGGTTTAATTTAAAATAAATGTTAAAGAAATCAAAGCTGTTGACAATTATTAATAATCGGAGCTCAGATGTAGGTGCATCTGGCAACTAAAAAATGCTCACACACTTAGGTTTCTCTATCTAGTTTATTCTAATGCCACTGCAATTTTAGCTTTTACAATTCAATCCAATTACTGATGCTATGTTTTTGACTATTCTGTTAAGGTCACTGTCACATCACATCTCAAAAAAGCACAGATGTGCTGTGGCAGAAGTGCAATGAATTCTGTCAAAAAACGATTTTTATTAACACGTTTTCAGCATTTTGCAAAATGTAATTATGCATTTGTAAACTACATCTGCGAAAGCCATCAGATGTGTGCACCAAATACCCAAATTAATCAGAAATCAAACTATTCCTTGGCAGGGTGTTACATTTCCAAATATTCACATTTAAGGAGCACAAGCTATAGCAATGGCAACAAGATTTGGCACAGAGAACGTAAGAAACTAGCTGATCCAAAAAGGCAAGGACCGCTCTGCTCAATACTTACAATCTGACATATAGTTTTCCATTGTTGTCCTGAGGAAGTCTGACACCTCAGCAGCTCTCCTCTCATTATCCTCCTCCTCCTCCTCCTCCCCCCCCCCATCCTTTCGGTATGTGAACTCCAGGGCAGCGGCCTGGGGCATCAGACCCATGGAGAGCAGCTTCTCTTTGTGCCGTTTCTTCTTCAGCTTCCTCTTCTTGTTCCTGTTAATGCGCTCTCCTCCCTCATCCACTGTGTTGCGCTCACTCACTGGAGCTGCTCCATCTTTATGGAGGGTTAGTTTCCTTTTCCTTCTCCTCCTTTTTCTTTTATGTTCTACTTCCTCTTTATCTTGGTCTAGTTCTTCGTTGCTATCATGGACGCTCTTCTCTGTGGGCAACAAGATCATAAACTCTTGATTAGTTTAAAAACATTGTTAAACTTAATTAATGCCTGAGTATAGGTGTATAGTATGCACCTCTACTAGCAAAATCAGAACTATACATATTAGACTCTTGTGTTCATAAAAACAGCCTCTAGCAGTTACCTCCCCTTTCTCTGCTTTGCCCACCCAGAGAATTTGGCCCACCCATGAGAGAGAGACATCATGGCTTTCAATCGAGCAAAGTGGCAGTTGGTCAGGGCCACACCCCCACCCTCCACCTTGCCCCCCCCCCTCTCTTCCTCAATAGCTACAGACACAGAAATGGCACATCCTAAGGAAAGCTCATTGTGGGACTGGCTCTAGTGGCTGTAATTCTGCACCAAGGCAGAATTTTGGGAAAGAGACGTCAGATACAGTATTAAGGGACCACTAAGGTCTATATAAAAACATCCAAAGAGCACCATGTCATGGGACCTTTAAGACTGAACATTAGTCCTTGGAGTCTGCTCTGTATTTTCTCTGAACAAGAGGTGTGATCAACGGGCATAGTTCAAATAACTCTGTACGCTAGTTCTGCACAATTAATCGTTATAAAATCGCGATCTCGATTCACCCTGTTAGCGATTACATTTTTAAATGACTTTGATTTAAAAATAAATTATAGGACAGCTGAAGACATGAAAGGCAAGCAGTTAAAGAGTTTGATAAGAAATCATTCTGTTTTTGATACTGTACTTAAATTGGCAATTGACAAACACCATTTCTCTAGAGACTGAAGCTGTAGCTGCAGCATGTTGAAAGACATGTTTTAATTATGTTAAGACATGTTCAAGGAGTTCTATGTCACTATTTTTGGTAGCCTACTGTACTTAAATGGCCAGTATGTACTTTATTTTCTTTATTCATTGAAGCCTCTATGTTTACAGGCTTGTGGTGATGCGCAATGTGCTATAGGTGCCAAAAAAACTTTTTTTTGTTACTGCCAGTTTGTTTTGTTTTGTCATGGTTCATGTGTGCAACAAACATTACACTTCGTGAGAAATAAATCGTGGCAGAGAATCGTGATATCAATTCTAAGCTAAAATATTGTGATTCATATTTTTCCCCGAATCGTGCAGGCCTACTGTACGCAATTGGATAGTCCGTCAACCAATCAGACCAACGATCCGGGTGACGTAGCAGCGACAGCGGCATCAACGGGTCGCTGCCATGGAGTGCTGCGCTTCGGTGGCCGGCTTGTTGAATAAGAAGCTGCTTGGTCGCTCCTCTATCGCCATCGTGTTAAACCCGCCAATAGCGCGCCAGGTGGATAAACCAGTGTGTGATTGGTTCCCGCAAATTTGTAACGGAAGCAGGATAGATAAATGTACAGGTTTCCACTTTCCAGCCTGAGCTAAAGATCGAAATCAAATCGCCGGCAGATTGGGCTGGGTTTACCCAGTCTAGTCCTGGCCAGGACATTCTTGAAAAAGAGATTTTTAATCTCAATCAGTTTTTTTTTCCCTGGTTGAATAAATGTTAAAAAAGAAGAACTGAGGGCTAAGCATAGGCTGTATAAAACTAAGGGCTAAGAGAGAGCAGGTTTCCCTCCAGCCAATCACTGCACCAGCTGATTCCACTAATTAGATACTTTTAGCTGATTGCATTCTAATCCGCACAATCAGCTGGTGTGGTTACTGATTGAAAAGAAAACCTGCGGGATCTTGGCCTCACATGGAACAAACTTAAGACTAAAGGTGGTTAATATAAATACAGAAGATGTTATGTGGTGTCTGGTGACAGAATAGCAGACAAAATCATCTATTCAGTCTCTTTTAATTGTTTCTGTAATGATTATGTACACTGGATACATACATCTCCCATTCTGCTTTTAACAATTTCTCTTATTTTAAATCCAGAACCTCTGAAGAAAGTTGAAATAAAAACAGGCCCAATGCTGAGGTTGTCTTTGCACACATTCCTCCTACTTTATGGACATCATAATTAGAGCTCCTGCAGTTCTATTTCAGTTTTGCTGTTAGATTTCTTTCGCTGTCGTTTTTTTCAGTTGGTTTCCAGGTTTAAAAAAATGGTATCAGTGTCAAATCTCTCTTCTGTCTGGTATGTCTTAGTACTCAAATCATAAATTTAAAGGTCCCATGACATGGTGCTCTTTGGATGTTTTTATATAGACCTTAGTGGTCCCCTAATACTGTATCTGAAGTCTCTTTCCCGAAATTCAGCCTTGGTGCAGAATTACAGCCACTAGAGCCAGTCCCACTTTCCTTAGGATGTGCCATTTCTGTGTCTGTAGCTATTGAGGTGGAGGGTGGGGGTGTGGCCTTGACCAAGTGACACTTTCTCGTTTGAAAGCCATGATGTCTCTCTCTCGTGGTCGGAGCCAAATTCTCTGGGCGGGCAAAGCAGAGAAAGGGGAGGTAATCTTGCTCCTTATGACCTCATAAGGAGAAAGATTCCAGATCGGCCCATCTGAGCTTTCATTTTCTCAAAGGCAGAGCAGGATACCCAGAGCTCGGTTTATACCTATCACCATTTCTAGCCACTGGGGGACAATAGGCAGGCTGGGGGAACTCATATTAATGTTAAAAAACCTCATAAAGTGAAATTTTCATGCCATGGGACCTTTAATGACTAGAGCTTAACTGTGAACCCATACGGAAACGCCGCTATTGCTGGCTGAGCAGCTCCCTCTCGACCTGGCTACACCTCCCTCTGCTTAACAACTCAAGAGGCATTGAGAGGTCAACAACTCCCATCAAATTCTTAGTGACCGGTTCACGCTAATGCAGTGGCAGTGCAACAACAACTAATACTGAAAAGCAATTCAAGAAAGAGCCATTGCTCAATTCAGTGTATCACAGATTGTAGTGAAAGGCAAACAAAAGTCACATACAGGACTTGTCTATATCAGAATCAATGAAGCAAAAGGTGAAATTAACTTGAACATCTGGGCAGCACTGTACCGTTTGCTGCAGTCATGTGAGTGCACAGAGTCCCATCTTTCCCAGAGCATTTACAAATATGAAAAAGTGAATTTTATTAATTCTGCCCTTGTGGTAGATTAAACATAAACCAAATGATGTCACATCAATAAAACAACAATAGCTGAGTATAGAGGAACAGATAATTACTTCAAACCCAAATGGACTTCCTCTGTCACACAGTAGATAAAAAAAGAATTGAGAAAAACACAAAAGATAGGGAGTACATATTATGTCTTGGTATGATAACTTAAAGACAGCAGTGCACACTTTGTTAGTCTAGAAAAGGTGTTTCCCCTGGTAGTCAAAGGATAGCCACCGCAGCATTAGGGTAACACAGAATCCGGCCATAAAAATAATTGACCAGAGCCAATTCATGAAGTGACTGAACCCTACAGCAGTACATCATTATGGGAGCAGCTTTCAGATGACTTATGTTTCCATATCTTACTGTCTAAGACTATGAGTTCAGACTGCACTGGAACAGTGTAAATAGTGTACAGTGTGGAGATATATCTGGTAATTTAAAACGACCATAGAGGTTGTCTTATTCACTCTTAATACCTTAATCATCAGTACTATATCACATCCACTAGTTGTTCCTATTTTATTATATTGATGGACCCAAGCTGACCTTAAACAGGACTTTGGATTGCAATTCCCATCAGGGCTCAGAGCCTGCTAAATCAAAAACGAGTTCAATTAAGGCGCTGTTTGGCAGACGAGTGCAATTAATCAAAGTTAACCCTCATTTATAGTGGGCTGCGCTGCCTCAGCCAACAAATATCTTGTATTTCATTGAGGTACAGCAGAAGCCTGTCAGGTGGATTGAGGTCCGCATTAAGGAAGATGATGAGTACAGAGACACGTGTAATGAGCCAGGACTCTTATTACAGTCTGCTCATTCCACCGGTTCATGACAAGAGAAGTGCAGATGGGGTGCAGACAAAATAAACTTTGAATGTTGCTTATCAACTGCAGCGTGAATAAGTTGTCTAAGTTTACTTTAATAGACAGATCAAAGTGAAAAACACCCAGGCTCAAACACCATCTGTGCTGCATTCAAGTTTTCCTCAGTTCAGAAACACACTTGATTACCACTGTTTGCTTCCCTTCAGTGGCAGAGGCAATCAAGAATAGTGACTGTAATACATGACAGGGCCAACCTGGATTAACCCCATGCACTAAATCTCTCCTAGTTTAATGGTGCACTGTGCACAGCACAAGTCCATAAATGTAAGATTATGGTCGTCTTACCAGCTGGGTCCTCAGCACTATTTATGCTTTCTAACTGGGGGAGTGTGACAGGTTTCTCTGAATCAGTCTTGTAGTCTGCAGGAGGAGGTAGGACCGTGTACATCCGCCTGCCCTGATTGGTTGCACTCTGTGTCGTCCCTGCATCTCCTGAGACAGACATGGCAAATAAAAAAGAAAGTTATAAACTCCAATGGTCAGCAGGAGGGTGGTAGCAATTCTGCGTGTTTGGTGTGTTGGTATGTGAATGTGTGTATTAGAAAAGTACTTTTGTAAGCACAGAGTTAAACTGTTGTACTGAAAATGATCTCACCAATGACAGTGTCCTGTTGAGAGGCTTGTGTTTTCACATAGTTTTTTTTGGATAAGGCATCTACAACGCTTGGTGGGCAGGGTTCTTTCTCCAGTTTGGGAGCTGCAGGGTAAAGCCTCTGGAGTACTTTTGATTGAAATACTTAGTGACACAAGAAAAAGGACAAAAACAGAGATACCACAACCTGTTAATCTGATACATTGTAAATATTGTCAAATATTATACTATTAATCTTAAACCTCATGCCAAAATCTAACATTTTAACAATGCAAATCAAATATAGTGTGGAGTAACATACTTGTGATCAAACGTATTTTTGATTTAGTACAAATGATGAAGTCAAAGGACGAACCAGCTTGAGCACAACCTTAAAATTGGTGCTGCTTGATGGGCCATGTGCATAGTTAATGCTATACTACTACTACTACTACTACTACTACTACTAATAATAATAATAATAATAATAATAATATGGTGATAATATACGTCGTAAGGCACCACGTTTAAAAAGCATTACCTAATACATATTGGTTAAAATCTAGCAACATCAAGCTGTCAGATATAACCAGAAACCAAGTTTAATCTGAACGCGAAATTGAAAGGTTCTCGTATAAATTTAGCATAATCTGCTGTTGAAACATTACAATGACAGTACATCGGTATCGGAGCGCAGTGTGAAAATTGACTGTAACGTTAGCTATAATCCGACAGTGGAACACGTGCATTTGTTTACAATACAACTACAAAGGCTGCTAGCTACGTCAGCTAGCCAACTTAGATGCATACAACAGTTATGAGTTTTTGTACAAGATGAACATTGTTGTCGACGCAGCTGGTGATGCTCACCTTCTTTCCTACGTGCCATATCGACATATAAATCTGCGTAGAGGCGAAGAGGACGGAGACTTTAGTTTAACATGTGGCTATAGCTAATATGCTAGCAAACTAGCTAGCGGAGTTAGCTAACCAGCCTGCTAGCTAGCTTTTAAAATTAGCTCGCTTCATAACAAAGGTTTAACACATCAGTGAAATGATTGAGCTAACCTATGTAACGTTCCGTGTTAAACATAGCTTAAGGAATAGCTAGAGCTAACTAACTATACTTAAACAATACTAAAAAGCTAGTCCGCTCATCAAAGTGCAATAATGCTCGGACTCCTCTAGCTGCATTCTCCCCACAAGACTGCCTGGTACTGACTGCATAGTAACCTCGCTTGGTCTAGTCGTGCCGATTCACATTCAAACTAATGCCAATTTAATGTAACCTTAGTTGTCAGAAAGGATAAGTACCCTGTACATAATTCATAAATATATTGTTTTAATCTGTAGAATCCATTCTTCAAATCGGCATATAAAGCAGCCTTGTTCGGTTTATATACAGAATATCATAGCATTCTTTGGAATTGCTCGTCCACTGTGTATTTGAAGAAAAACACATAGTAAGTCTAACATTAGGTTTTACTGAGGCAAATTGCTTCTGTGATATTAAATGAAAGGCGAATAAAATGTGACTCAGTGTACTTCGAAAATGATCTTGTCTCCCTGCCAAAAAAATCAAGTCCAATTTGTTTAGGTTCATATAGACCGTTTAAATATTGCCAACTTTCTTTCCTGAATTGTGATGAGTGCGACGCATCAGACTAGAGCTCCCCATGTGTTTGAATCCCGTAATAACAGCGGTTTGGGGCGTGCGCACACTGAGCCAGCTGTAGGACGGGGTGGAAGCGAGATGAGAATACCAAGTAGGCGCCTCATGGCTCAGCATCAGCACCGGGCTGAGTTAGGATTTGCGCACCCTCCAAACTTGGCTTGGGACCTCAGCATGTGAACGGGCTTTGCAGGAGGAGGATCCACCTAGGATGTCAGCTCTGAAGAAGGTAAAGCCCCCCTCTCTCTAAATAATCATTGATAACATATTTAACTCCAAGAATATAACATATGCAAGATTCAAACATTGTATTTAATCATTTCACAGTAAATGAGAAGATGCATGCAATTGTGAAAATTGGGTGTGTTTAAGCATTTTGATTGCACAATTGTCTTAATTGGGCATGGTAATCAGACTTTTGGACTTTTGGCTTTTTTTTTTTATTTATAAAATTGTAATGCCCTTCCATAGTTATTTAAACTATATTAATACCAAAAAAAGAAATCAAATGTATTATGCCAGACATCACAATAAACAAAATATGAGGATTTTTTTCACATCACTTTTGCATGCACATGAATTTTGTTCACCACTCCTCTGATCTGCCTCACGAATGTCATTCCTGCACTTACATTTATCCCCGAGGAGGAGGCTTGGATGAGGAGCATTTCAGGCAGAAAACAGCCCTCTTAGTACAAGGCTAACTTCTCAAATGGATGTTATGTCAGTTTGTGACGTTGAACTGTATACCATGTCGACTGTAGTCTATGTGGGTGTATGAGCTTCACTGAATATATATCTGACAGAGCCCAAAACCAGCACTGGTAATCTTCAATGAGAGTGGGGCTCCATACAGCTTAATGAAAGAAGGCATTGGATGAGCCGTAGGTTTTGTAAGAATCAAGGAACTACACAGACCTGTGTAAACATGTTACATAATGCCTTGCAGTAAACAAGACATTGAACAGCATATGCACAATTCCCACCAGCCTTCTGATTTATCAAGTAGTGAGACTTGTACTCCTGGGAATGGGCGATTACTGGTATAGGAATCAAGCCTCTTCTGTTTTTGGGGATATTGCAAGATTAGAAAAAGTTAGCCGCCTGTTTGTGTAAAAAGCTTGTCATCACTGTCAGTTGTACATTGACACATTGTGTTGTTTAAGATTCATTGCAGTTGCAAGTATTGATGTCTCAGCTTCAATCGATTCCCTTGATTGAGCGACACAAAAAGAAAGGAAGTTGTATAGAATGCCTGCTTCAGCACTGCTGCCGAATCCACCGCAAATCCACAGTACTCAGCACGCACTGTGAGTGACAAAGTGCTGGCTGCCAGCGCTCACATAGTCAGACATTATAATCACAGAAGTGCTAAAAATAGGAGACCATATTCATTGCAATGCTTTAGAAGTTCAATGGAGTTATTGCTGTTTGCCCTCGCAGCTAGAAGTTTTACCAAGATGCTCCTGGATGTTACACTCCTACCCTGCTCAATAATACAAAAATTCTTTATTTTTAGAAAGTAGTGGTCAGCAAGCCTTTCTTCAATGACACACAGCTGCTTGGGTGAAACATTGATGTGCAAATCAATTTCACTCACCCCAGTCTCCGAAACTAAGGGTGCACTGCACAGCTGTTCATTCATACACGGAAACTGCATTTTCTGCCATAGTAACAAGCATGTTTTATTTCGGGTCCGAGAAAAGTGTCCAATGTTCATTTATTATGCAGGTGGCGAGAAGTGCTATAGAGCAGTGGTAGTGGCAGCAAGCACTCAGTAGCAAAAGTAATTACTTTTAATCAATAAGGAGGGTAATTGACAGTATCTTTGTGTGTGAGGATTTGTGTGTATTGCCTTGGTGTGCCTGTGTAATATGCATATGTGGCTATACCGAAGAGAGAGGGAACCTGTGGATGAACAGGTGGCAGGTGAGAAATGCATGTCACCTCTCTAAGTCCTTATGTGACTGAAAAATAAATTACTTTTCACTTACCAGCTTTAGGGGGGCTCCACCTTTCACCTCATCCACATCACTCCCTCTGCTTTAAACCAGACTTTTAATGAAAGCCTGATGATTCATACAAGAAATCTTTACTCATTCTACCAGGCAATATCTTAACTTAAAAAGAAGAGAGCGTACAAAGAATAAAGGACAAAATAAACTAATTGGACACCATTTCCCCTCAGAAGCACTTTGGAATTGAAGGCAGCTCGTTTCAGGATCTTTCCAACGCTGCTGTCAAATTGCTTGCATGCAAACATACATGCCCACACACACACACACACACACACACACACACACACACACACACACACACACAGAGTTGTCAATGGGAAGCTTGTGTGAACTCTGCCTACTTGGCAGTGACATGATAAGGCTCTCATAATCTGTTTGAAGATGCATAGAAAACTTGAAATGCTACATTTATGTGTGTGGTGATGTCATTTTGGTCTATGGGGGAGAGCAGCAGCGATGAATGTAGACACGTCCGACTAAAAGTACATGTTCAAACATTCAGCAGGCTCTTTTCTTATTCATCCACTCAACGTGACCGATGTGTTTCCGCTTTCTCACTTCATGTCCCATTCTTCTTATCCTTCTTCTCTCTTCTCTCTCATCCTACTTTCTCTTACCTGCACATGCATCTGATTCACCTTATTTCTCTGTCTCTGTTTTATGTCTCTATTCATTCCCTGATGAATGCCCCCCCCCCCACATCTGTAATAGTTTGACTTCCGGAGAGGGATGCAGAGGGAATGTAGGGGATGGATGGGATCGAGATTTATAAATCTAATAATGCACGAGAGCCAAATGTGTACTGTACAGTAAGTGATTTTTTGTGTGCGTATCTGTGTATACCCGTGCACCAACGCTACACAGTTAATCACCTTTATGCTGGGATGGACACAGATCGTCCAGGCACGTGGGTGTCATTGCACATTCTCCCAGTGTTATTGTTACTGCAATAGCTGCCACATAGCCTTAAGTCAGATGGGACTCATTACAAGGTCCATTAGCAAGCTGGTATACTATCTGTAACCTTTCCTCTCTTTTCTAATTGTCTTAAATACAGACACTTTAATCCCAGTTCGTAATATCATCATTTATAATGATTTTACCAGACTGCCTTTGTCAGCCAGATGAGTACATTTTCATCATAACAGCAGCTGTCTTTGATAGTTGGCACAGCAGAGAAAGGACTGTCTCTTGTCAGCTGTATGCCTTTGAAACTCTTTGACTGGAAACAAAAGTAAATCATTTCATGGTCTTAAAGGAATTATAAATGTGTCCCTTAAGGCCCACTGTCAAAATGTGAAATTTGATACTAATGCAAGTGAGAGACCCCGTACACTCCAAGTGTACTTGAGGTCTGTCTTGTAGAGGATTACCATTGGCGAAAGGCCCAGCTCTTTTACAACCAAGTCTGTACCAGATCCTTTAAACCGAGCATGAACTTGAATATATTGGCAGCCCAATATAGCGAAGGACATCAAGGCAGCAGATTTCTTGATTGGGACAGGTCTAAGAGATTTGATTAAGCTCCAGAGAATTACTTAGTGCTTTAATCGCTTCAATGTGGTCAAGTTGTTTAACATAAATGGCAGTTTTTCTTCTAGAATTCCCTTGTTGCTTTTGTTCAATGACTGAATACAGAAATCAGCGGACATGGATGTATGCTGCTGTTGCTATGATTACTGTGCGCCTACGCGCGTTTCACCTTTTGGGGAGCTTACCATTGGTCATTTCCACAATCCCCCTCCAACCTTTGGCATATGCACTTATGGCATTATTAATCGGAATTCATGTAGATTATCTCTTAATGCGTCATGCTAGCATTCTAGGTAAAAGCTTTGACCTATGTCCAACCCATAGAAATATATAAAGATGGAAGCCAAAATATCCCGGATACAGGCGCTGCCATGTTGCGCTGGCCATCATCTTGGCTGCTTGTCATTTGAGTTTGCGCGGTAGGGATTGGGGTTGGAGCAGCGGTATTGAGGTCCCGCCCATACACCCGCCAGACTCAATCGCGAGTCAATCACAGCTTACAATGATGATGTTACACCCAGTTTTTATTGAATCAAATAACTAATTTAAACCAAAAATGAACACTTGAACATACATCAGTGTGATAAGAACTATCTAAAATGACAGAAACCATCTTTAGGAAAAATTGATTTGAAGTGTGTTTTGATTTTGAGGGTTTATGGCCTATACTTCAGCCAGCCACCAGGGGGCGATCAAGATGTTTTGGCTTCACTTTTGGGGAGCCGTAATACTGTCATATACAGTCTATTGCTGCGTTTCATTTACCTCAGAAGTTGGAGGTTGGAACGGGGAATGACGTCACACCGTTGACTGCGTTCCAGTAATGAGTCAGAAAACTATTATATTTAACGTGGCGGGAGGACTCTATCCATGTTAGCCATTGCTAGCAATATCAGTTGATAACAACGCATTATGCGGTATTTTGCGTGTACAAACACCGTAGCAAGTTGGAATTTCCAAGATCCCAGTTCAACTGGAATGCACCATATGGTCCAGCCCTGCAAACAAGTCCCTGCACTTTCCAGATGCACCACTTGTCTCCATGCATGAACATCTGGAGGAGATCTCAGCTTCCCATTTCCCCTTTCATCTACATGCCTACCTATGTCTCTGGTGGTGCATATTCTAAATAAGTGAAGTGAAGGTCAATGTGTTTTAGTACAGATGTTTACTAAAATGTACCAAATGCGTAATAAAGTGGTATCTCTGAGACTGAGAGTGCCGTAAAGTTCACATTTCATATGTTGTTCATGATGGTGGAGGGTATTGAATGCTGGATGTAATGAAGGCTACACATTTTAGAGGGATTCATTTACACGCAAAGCTTTGTAGAACTTAAAGTTGTGATTTGTTACTGACAGGGTTAGAGAGGAGTCAGTTTTGACTGCATTATATTGAAAGGTGCTTCTAATATTTTGTCCACTTCTGTGTGTTGTGTCTCTTTAGCTTTTGCTGGGGTGAGTGGTTACAGTGCAAACCTTATCTTCTGCTCCAGCACACCACTACATTTGATAGCTTGGCTGGATAAGACGGGAGAAGGCAGAGCTTAAGGCTAACAGTGGAGTGACTCTACTTCCCGTCAACCCTCTCAGATCTCCATTAGCTCACCAAGAGTTGCACTCTGGCTTTCAGCGGCAGGCGCCACGATATCCTATTATACACTTCCACTTGTGATAATTGCCTGTAGCCAGTAGTAATAGTGTGGGGAGATAGGTAGTGAGCCTGGATGTCTGTGCGCGTGTGTGTGTGTTTTTGTGACCAGTATGTAGACAGGTATTTGCTTTGTGAGCATCCTGAAACAGCACTAGGACAAGAGTGGTTCCTGTTGACCGCTCTCAGCCATGGTCAAACTAGGCTGCTTTACCCAGTGCCTTAAATAAACCTGGTGTATTGGAGCCTGACTTGTTTTGAGGCATTTACACCAAAGTCTAGTACAACCAGGTTGACAGGGTTCACACACATCACCACGGTCACCACTGGGAGAAGAATAAGAAGTTCAACAACAAGAAACTACTTTACTTTTTAAACTACTACTTTACTTGAACCTTTTAATTTCGTAACTTTGCTTTTATGAGCATCAGGTTGTGCATAAGTTCAATCAGAGAGGTTATTTCTGATCCTCACTCTCCAGTCTGATGAGGCAGGCTCCATCAAACAGTAGATAAAAACAATCTCCCAGACAAATGGACTAGTCGGAGGGGAAAGTAATCTGTACTCTTGTATCTGGCGTCATTTTCAGAGAGCTATCAGAGAGAAAAGTTTTCTCATGGACTCAAATGGTGTGTGATTCACCTAAGTCGGCCCATTTGATGTTCATCTCAGTTAATGAGCATGCATTTGGTTGTTCCTCTCTTCTTCTGCTTCTGTCTCAACAGTCTTTGTGTTTGTCTGTTGAGTGCTCTTATACTGTAAAGTATGTCTCTGTGAATAGATCCATGTAGCTAAATGCCTGCTTTGTCCAAGACAAGTAACTGTATTGGAACCAACAATCAATAAGTTGTAGAAATAAAACCTGCATTAGCCTTGTTTTTCATATTATTTTCAGAAAAAAAGCATCGTAGTATAGAATAACTTAAATGGATGCAGTAGTAGTGAATTTTCATGTGTTACTCGCTACTTTAGCCGTGAGGCTCAGCTATCTCATTTTTATTTGAGGAGTTGTTCTAGAAGTGGCGGACGTTGATGCTATCGTAGACATAAGGTATATTACTTTTTTCAATAATGTACCCCCTGTGAAATATTCTTTGTGCCAAGTACCCCTGACCAGCGCAAAGCATTTTTTTTGGGGGGGGGGAAAGCCTGTATAAAGAGGTACATTACAGCGCTGCACCACCCCTGTCTGATTGACTAAACAACAACTTTGTAACTGAAAAACATTTAAATGCTACTTCAAATGTTTAAAACACATTACTAAATTAATTTACTATTATAGTATAATTTTTTCAGGGAATTATATATGACAATTAACATATTTAAAAAAAATTCTCACATACCCCCTGCAGCACTCCAAAGTACCCCTAGGGGTACGCATACCCCCATTTGAGAAACACTAGCTTATATCATATCTTGGAAATCTGGGAATCCAGTCCTGTAGCATTCTTGAACAAATATGCTTAAAATACAGAAATTAAAAAGTAAATATTCCTTAATCAGCATTTGCTTAATTTTATAGCCTGCTTGATGACCAAAATACTGTCTTTTACTCTATGCTATTATCTGCTATTATCTTTTACATTTCCAAGAGAAATGTAACAGGTTGATAATATGGGAAGTTACTGGAAACATCTACTTTAGGGGCGTTTAATGATCCACTATGTCTCCACTGAATCCTTGTTCCCACAGCCTCAGGCTACAAGAGAATGGCAACCAGTCCTATTAGAAGAGCATGATTATAAACTGCTGCAACGTTGCCAAATGGAGCCTTATATTAACTCGCTGACTTAATGGGGTTTGAAGACTCATTGACAAGATTGGGCCTCTAGTCCTCAGGGCACTGATTTGGATTGACTTTGAGGATTTCTTTTTTTCTTTTGATGAATATCCATTGACTATGACAAAAACTGCAAAACTGTTAAATTAACTGATTTATTGGGTGATGGAAATGTATTAGATTTTAATATAATCAAGGTTATATTTTTCATGTATGGCTGGTCTAAAAAAATAAAATAAAATTAGGCTAGCCATAAACTGTGATTTGAATGAAACCAACTATCCAAATCTATGAATAATGTTCGATAAACCATCTGTGCAAATACCCAAACAATACAATGTTTTAGTTTTTTCTGGTTTGCCAGTTGTGTGTCCATGGCATTGTTCTGGTGTGTCTTGTAAATCTGTCTTGTTAAAACAGGGTGACATAAATCCTCTCTTGTGCTCATCCCAAGATAAGCTTAAAAAGACAAACAAATGGATGCCCAACGCATTTTCTCATGTGAAATTAGAAGCCTTGCCTCCAGACTCCAATCCTTTTAAAGCGTAAATGAGAGGCAACTGACAGCTCTGTGTGTCTGAAACACTAAAGAGTGTCCCTGACAGTTCGTTTTCCACACTCCTCCAGTACAAGTCTGCCAGCCAGCCAGATAGTCAGCATCAATTATAACTACATCATGCAGCTGTGTGAGTCATTACAAACCAATCATTGCATCGCTGGTCTCTGCAGAGACCGTACGAACAGATTTGTCACGTACGTGTGATTTAAGAACATTTGTGGCACATATATATCGGCAACTTACACATTTCAGTATAGCTGTCACTCCAACGGCTGCTTCAGAATCTACATGCAGGTCTCTGTTCACTATCATCCTATGTTGCACCTACAGTTTAACATCACATACTGTAGGCTATAATGATCCCTATATCTCTGTGATTGTCACTCTCCCTTGACCGCATCCCATATTACTCATGAACCGCTTTGCCTTAGAAAAAAGTCAAAACATTCCCTCTTTGAGTCTGTAAGTCTGTAAGAGTACAGATCTGCTTTAATGACACTGTGCTGACATCTGTTCTTTTGATATATTCCAGGTAATTGTTTTAGGTCTTCTAATACCACTGCTGGCACTGCAAAATGTTATTATCTGATTATCTATCTTGTTTTCACTCTTTAGTATTATTTTTGTGAATGAAACTTGCCCACTCACATAGCAGAACACACAGCTATAGATGGAAATTTTAAGGGCATTGATCATGACATGAACTCGCACCCTCTTATGAACAGGCGTTTTGTATCAAGCTGAAACGAATGATTTACGACTAGTTTGTCCAACTAAGAGAGTTTGTGACTCTGATTTGGAGCAGTCTTAAAACCTCACAGAAAAAAAGTAAGAGAGATTTAGGATACAATAATATTCTTGCATGAGGCCCAATGACTCTGAGCAATCAAACAAATCTACCATGGAATGGCACCATAACAAGGTGTTTGAAACAGAAGTAAAGGTCCTGAGGTTTAAAAGTCCAACGTGAGCTGAGTTGACTAGATTATAAGGACAGATGCAGTGTTTATATTAATGCAGGATTACCTCTCCTCTTGATATGCTGATGATAAAGTAGAATATGAGACTGTATGACAAGAGTCTACTTGAGGCCCTCCTCCTGAATGAATGATGTAGTGGGTTGGTATCTCTTTGAATATCCCCAGAGAGAAGCCATTAGAGTTAATTTCTATTTTTTTTATTCCTGGTCTTCTCTCTCTTTTCAAGAGGTAACTTTTATGTATGCTCCTCTCTTTAATTAAAAGGGACACTTATCTGATTGGTCTTGTTCATTCTCAGAGAGAAATAAAATCACTGAGAGACAGAAGAGCCTGACATAACCACCATATGCAAATGCAAAGGAATTTTAACATTATCACGAGGAACAAAGGGGAGAAAAAGAAGAGGACAACCGTCTATATTACGAAAGTCATTTTGCACAATAATGTGCCTGCCAGTCAGAGACAAGGACGAGTGTTGTTAGCACCTGCCGAGCCACCTCCGCATCTCCTTCTTTGTTTTTGTTCCTGGGAAATTCTGCATATTTGTGCCTTGAGAACACCAATAATGGTATTCAGCGTCACAGCAATGCAGTCACAAAACTGTCATCATACAAAGAAATGAAAAAAAGGATACTATTCAAAACCTTCACTTACAGAAGACATGGTAGAAAAATATCAGCAGCTAATATACAACTTAGGATTGATTACATTTTTAGTCAACTCCTCACAGAGAAGATTGTAAGCATTCGTTATTGAGTATGACCACCTCGTACTTGTGAAAGGTGCAATAATTGGCTGTTGTATTTGCTGCTACAACTTCCTGGCATGTGAAGCTGCTGATAGAGCAGAGAAAGCTTCTTAAATTGGCCCGTTGATGTGACCACACCAGATCGACTGAAAACATTGCCAACCTTTCTCCCATCTCTATCCGGTGTTGTTGTTTTTCACATCGCTGTGCTGTTCCGTCCCAATGGATTCTAAGTGTATCATATTCTCCTTCACAGTCCATTCAACCCACCTTTGACTGTTTTTCAGTGTGAATCAATCAGAGATACACAGTTGAAAATGAACCTTCAGCACACATATCCACACCGGGACCATAATTTAGTGCTCCATTGCTCAGATCACGGTGCAGAAGAAAGGTCCTAGATAAATATGGAAGCAGCTCCCTTTGATGCAAATGGTGTGAGAAATGGGGTGTATCTTGCTACTCTGTAATTGTGGGTTGCAGCATGGCTCAGTGCTTTTCCTCTGAGCTCCACCTTGGTTATCTGCTTTGAGCTGCGGTGATATTAACATCTTTCACTCTCTTCCTCCCTCGTTCTCCCTCTCTCTCTCCCCCCTCCTTTGTTGTTTCTTGGAAGGTGTTGCCAGGCATACTGAAGAAGCACTGCTGTATCGTACCAGACAGGAACACAGGTAAGGGCCAAACAGATGTCCCCTCTCCAGTAAGCATACCAGTCACACACAGTACCGAGACAGAAGGAGAGAGCCAGTCAGTGGGGATAATGAGTGGGTGGTGATGCCGGGGGATGGATGCTCAGTGGATGGGTCTACCTGTTTTTGTGTGTACATCTGTAGGCTTGTACGGCTTATACTGAACCTTGTCTGCTGGCTATATGCACTCTTACTTACTGATGATTTTCATATAGTTTGTTATGTAGTGAAACATCCCGTGTTTTACAATTTGGCCACAAACTGATCCCTTTATCATTGCGATTCTTAATGTTACCGCTAGCAAAATTAACATTTAAGATCACATGGGGTTCTCTGTGTGTCGTAATTTTCTCCACATACATGTCAGAGTGAGGGAAAGATTTGGGGGCAGTTTTTGTGAACATGTGATGACGACAGGCTTCTTCACATCATTGCAGGTTTGAAGAGGTTGCTGATGAAATTGAAGAGCAGGGGGATATACTCAGGTACCTGGCCATAGTCCTCAAAATATTGACTTCTTCTACTACTACTATTTTCTGTGCGTTTACTTTTGGGGCGACTTAACATCTCCTCTGGACTGCAATGAGATTGCATGCTCATGGGCTCGCACGCCATCCATCCCACTAACAAATCCTCACGAATGATGCTCCAATGCTTAATGGCTATGTATTTTTATTGTATGTATTTCTATGTATTGCTCATTTGTCAGTCTCATGGCCTTTTTGTCATCTTCGTAATAACTGCCGACTGCAGTGAACTTGGTCCTCTGTTCTGCATTTTGATGCTGCAAACAGTACAAGACCGATGTCTTTCTTTTGAATGTTGTACTTCTCACATGCATGATTAGAAAACTAACTTCATACCCATCTCAGGTGTGAGACACATGCTGAAGAGTAAAATCAAAGGCACGGCAACCTTGGCGATAGAGAGAGACTCGGAAAAAAGTTATGGGTTTCAGGTGTTGGAGCTTGGAACTTTGAGTTGCAACTGATAACTGTTAGGGCATCTTGCAGCGTGAAATTATTGTTTGATGGGGCATATACTGTAGGCAAGATCATGTGCAGTTAACCAGATAAGGAACTGGTAAATCATGAGTTTTATTGTTATTTTGAGCATAAAGGTTCTGTAAGCCAGACCTGGGCCAAATTTTAATCCAATGCACTCTATTCGTCGCTCTATTTAAAGGGTGCCAGATGGGTGGGGCTTGCAGTTATGGAACAATCCTCTTTTTGTGCCACGCAAATTTAATCAATTACAGAAAAGTGTGTGAAGAGATTAACAAATGTTAGCTCAAGATTTTGTGACTCAACTTTCTCAGCAGGACGACCTGCTGTGTGTTTAGTTGAGGTGTCGGGCAATTGCTGCATGAATATGGAAAACCCAAGGGTGCACCTCTCGACTGGTCTTAGAACAAGGTGTTCTGGCAGAGTGGACACTTATTAAAATAACCTTATAATAACCTTATGAATATGGATGTGTGAAGTTCTGAAATGTTTCCAGGGATATTTGAGCAGACACTGGTCCAGGATAGAGAGCTAGTTGTAATCTTAGTTCATGATGTTTGTGTGTGTGTGTGTGTGTGTGTGTATATATGTGTGTGTGTGTATACACATTAGTGTATAGGCTACATTGTTTGCATTTGAATATAGACTTGACTGCACTTGCTTACATATTCCATTTCTTTTTTTACAAAATGTTGCTTCTCCCTGAAAATGTCCTCATTCTGATAGATTGCGCTGTCAGGAAGACACAGCACATGGCACATCTCTTGAATACTCAGCAGTGGTGCATCAACAAACCTCAAAATGCTTCCACCAAAGTTCATAGATCATCATTCGTCCTCCAGTTCCATCTCAAATACAGTCAGAGCCTTTTCTGAATGACTTCAGCACACTTACACACAATGGCACAGATGTGACCAACCTCAGTGCCCCCAGCAGTTTCTGTATTTATAGTCTGGATCAACGGAAGTACAGGATAATTGCCTGACGTGCCGGATGTCCCTCACCTTCTGCTCTCTGTGTGTTGCCGTTGCAAACAACCCAGAGCGTTTTTTTTCCCCCTATCCCAGAATGTATGGGTGGTGTAGCCAGACCTTTACTCCACATTGCTGTTGAGATAGGTCTAGCAATGTGAGACTATACTGTATTTGTAATGTCTACCTTGGCATCCTGTTCCCATGGCAACACAGCATGCGGTGTCAGTAGATGCAAAGACTGCATTCTGTCCATTTTTATTAAGCATTACTTCACTCTACTGATTGGATGATGTAGTGCTGTTATATTTGCATATGCTAAACAGATGGCATACATTAACACTGGCACTGGATGAGGATGCTCATTAGTGAGTACAGAAGTGTTGAGTCAGGCCTGGGTCTGCCTAAGGAGAGACATGAGTTGAAAGATTTTGTGTAGGGCGTGAGGAAGGAGAGGGTATAGTAAGAGGGGTGGAATATCTGGAAAATGATGAAGAGCAAGTAAGATTAGAAGAGACTTATAATAATGGCCATGAAAAGATCGGTCTCCTGCTGGTGAATAAGACGCTGCATTGTGCATATGTGTCTGTGTCCACATTAGGGCTGGGCAATATATCGATATTATATCGACATCGATATATGAGGCTAGATATCGTCTTACATTTTGGATATCCTAATATTGTGATATGACACACGTGTTGTCTTTTCCTGGTTTTAAAGGCTGCATTACAGTGAAGTGATGTAATTTTCTGGACTTACTGGACTTACTTACTGTTTGCCACGGTATCCACATTATTGGTGATTATTTATCAAAACTCTCATTGTGTAAATATTTGTGAAAACACCAATAGTGAACCCTTCAATATCGCCACAATATCGACATTGATGTATTTGGTCAAAAATATAGTGATATTCGATTTTCTCCATATCGCCCAGCTCTAGTCCACGTCTGTGTTCATGTGCTCTGCTTTACTCCTTCGAGCAAGGGGCGCCCTCTCCTGGGCAGTTTCCCAGCTCTCACAAATCCATCTCCTCCTCAGAAACACTTCCTTCAGCTGCTCCGCTTCTGTTTCTCAGATTCAAAATCTTGTGCATAGAAACGGGAGGGATGAGGTTTATCGTAACCTTCCACTCTCTCTGTTATCAGTGCGTCCCTCTGCTCCTAATGTACCCCGTAAGCAGAACCCTTTCTGCTGATGACAATTCAGCATTTGTATGCCACAAATTCACACACTATTCCTATTTATAGACATTAATTGATGTGTGAATATTTCACCATTCTGTTGCCATTTTTAATGTCCATGCTGAATTTCTGGCATCCTTTTACCATCTCTTCCATCAACTGATCAGAGCCATTTTCCTGCTTTAGCATTTTGGGAAAATGCAACTAGTAATTTCCATTTATGTAATTCACTAGAACCTGAAATCTGACTTTTGGAAGATTTGTATACTGATACTGAGAACACGTTCATATCCACTGAATGAGCAGCAGGGTAGTTTTGTTACAGAAAAGTTTAGATTTATAATGTTTCACATTGCTTATGCCACAATTATACCATGAATGCAAAGGTGCTGTGAAGAGATATTCTGGGAGGCCCTTCCATCATCCTTTGCAGTATTTGAACCCTGCTGTTTTGCATTCATGGCCTCATATCCTCATTGATTTTGTCTCCCCTGAGTCTTACAACCCGCCTCTACACACGTACACACAAACAAGTACACACAAACGTTACTCATTGCCTCCATTTACAATTCCTACGTGTTAAAACCTGCAGGTAACTGCACCTACTGTTATTGTTTGTCTTGTATTTGTACCTGTCTGTTTGTTAAAGGGAAGATTTAAATGTTGGCTGACACCAGTGCACAGCAGCATTATCATCCACAATTTTACAATTAATACAGCTTATTTTTCATCCAGATCAAACAAATATAATGACAGTTCAGGAGTAAGATGTATTTAAAAAATAAAAGAAAAAAAGTAGGATAAAGTATCATCAGCCTGATTTGAGTTTTGTTAGTATGAAAACCTGTAAAGGACATAATGGAACCACAAAATGTTTAAATGTACAAAAACTGTAATATTAAGGTTAGCACTTCTCAGAATATGAAAGCGTTAGCATCATGTCATAGTGACATTTGAATATCATAAAGCTCAATAGTAAATACTACATTTGCTAAATATATTTCATAAATGTCAACAACTACCTGCCTTACTGTACAATGCAGTAAAGATGTTCCGTCTTTAAAATGTATCTTGTTAGCTCAAGTGCTAGTACAGCAGTTGGGTTGGGTTGGGTTACACTCACTGAAATGTTGTCTTTATTTAGCTAACTTACCACTACTGCTGCGTATTTTGTCATCTCAAAGTGGAAGGGTTTGTCTGAGGACATGTTGCCATAGAAACAAGTTGGCCATGAGGACTCCAAGGATATGAAGGAGACATTAGTTAGTAAGCAGGAGAAGTTTCTAGGAGATGAAAATCATAACAAAATATTGGGTAATTGTGCTTTAAAGTCCTCTTAAGAACCTTATAACATTTTGTGTAAAGTTAATCCGAAGATCACACTCAATACTGCCGGAAGTACTACTGTCCGCTGTCTGAAAACTTTCTGAAGTCCCTGAACTACATCAGTCTAATGGCTTTTGTCTTTACCTTACTTAGCCTTTGTTCGGAGTCACAGCACGTCCATCTTAATGCTTCACATGTCCTCCCCAAGCCTCACCGTCTCGCTGTGAATCTGACTGAAACAGGAGTGAACCAGCAGCTGCTCTATTAGCTTGAGTAATTAACGGTTGAGCTGTCGCTTTCCCTCTTGTGTCCAGCCTGCTTTTGTAAATGCACACACACACACACACACACACACACAGACCTCTTTGTTACAGTGGTCGGTGTAATCTGCTGGTGTCTACTGGTGCATCCTAGCTCTGAAGAGTGCCTCTCGAGCTGGTACATGACAGACAACTCTCACTCAGGCCATCACAATGGCACGTGGAACGTCCATCCATTAAAAGAGGCCACTGATGGCGGCCCTCATGCTAATTGTTCACCACTGTAATTACACACACACACACACACACATTGTACATAGACACACATTTTTTATGAACACACACATAGTCAGTCAGTGCACACATGCATTATGTGTCCTCCAGCAGACTTGATATCAATCTGTAGCAAAGCGAGACAACCAGGGAGAGCCTGTCTCCTTCTGATAGCGCTCAGAGGCCTTGATGCCAACTCTGTATGCTCTTCATACCCGCTCACCAAAAAAGAGAGACCCAGAGAGAAAGGGAGAGGCTGTATTAGAAAGATACAAAGCATAAAGAAGATGTATGGACTGCATGAGCAAAATAGTATAAAAAAAAGATGAGTGAATCTGAAAAACAAGCGAGAAAGATGGGAGAATGAGTAAGAGCTGACAGAGTAAAGAGAGGGGAAAGAGTTGCCGTGTATGTGTGTGTGTTCGTGTGTGTGTGTGTGTGTGTGTGTGTGTGTGTGTGTGTGTGTGTGTATGTGTGTGTGTGCCGAAAGCCCTTAGGAGGTCTCCTCATGTCTGCTAAACTCTTGACAAATCCTGCACTATCTCTCCTCCTCAGCCTTCCCTACTTTCTACTGTTAGTCTGTACCCTCCAGCTCTTTCCTCCTCTGCACTCCCTCCAGCACCGCCAAGGCATACCCATTGAACTGTTACAAGAGTTGGTGTAGCTCTGAAACATGGCCTCTTCCTCCAGGTCTCTGTCTCTGTGCAATTGCACTGCTGCTGCAGCAAATTGATTGTAAACAAATACGACACCGAGGAATAATGGATTAGAGGTAAACTCATCGATACTTTTGAACAGCTCCCATGTGGTATCAGAGATCTCAAAATATAGGACACGCTGGTCAAAGTGCAGCCTAACTGAATATTCATGATACAGTGCCTTTAGATGTCTTGCCAGTCATTGTTTAGCCACTGTTTATTTGTCTGGGTATTTGCACAGTTAGTTAGAGATAGCGAAATGTATGTGATACATACATACATACATACATCATACTCTAATGACACAGGTGTAATACTATGTGTTAAATCTTCGGCCATGTGTTGCCAGTGCTGGCAGATTGTTAGCCTTTATTGGTATTTTTCACGGTACAGAGTCCTGCTATATACTCTGTTGCAGTTGGTTCAACTAGCTAGTGAAACACGGAGCAAAGGCTCCGGACATTCCAGGAAGCGCGCTGGCCAATCAGAGCAGACTGGGCTTTTTTTCGGGAGGAGGGATTAAAGAGACAGGCGCTCCTACAGAGCGTCTCATACAGAGCGTCTCATACAGAGCGTCTCATACAGAGGGTGAATACAGGTTCAGCAGCCATGGGCAGTATGAGAAAAATAAAGTGTTTTTTTTTTTTTTACATTAAAGCGTGTAAACATGTTCTAGTACAAACACAACATGCAAGTATAATCCTGAAAATGCTATATAATAGTTGCCCTTGAACGTATTTGTACAGTAAGTGTGTTTTATCTCTCTGTAGGGACTCCTGTCAATGAACTACACAGTGTCTGACTGGAGGACAGTTGGTCTCTGTGGACCTGCTGTCTCAGCTTGTCCCAAACATAATGAGCAAGCTGGGAGTAAGCTTTGATTTAACGCTGAGTCACTCCGTTCCAAGCTACTCATTAATGGGTCGCAGACGGTGGCAGGTGTGAAAGAAATGGGAGGTGGTCCCGTTTTTGTTGCTATGTTGGCAAACCTTTAATTCCCTTTAGTGATATTTTGTTAACATCCATAGGAACATTTCAGTGGTTGACCGTCAACATTAATCCAACTAACATTAAGCGCGTTGAATAATATTACTGACAGAGACATAACGCTACTGGCTGCAAGATTGCTCTTATTAACTGTAGTGCAGCAGTCAAGTAGCTGAATCAACTATTGAACTTGATCATTTGGGCGGCTGCTTTACTGATTAGGAGCTAGGCTACAGTGTGTGATTCGGCGGTGCATGCAGGTTGTTGGACAAGACTAAAGTAACTTAAAGTGATGGTTCGGAGTAGTTTCACCCTAGGGTCCTTTGCACCATGACCTCGAGTCAAACACTCCCCCAGAAGCTTTTTTCACCTGGGTCGAACATTGGACGAGTTAGCGTAGCGTAGCGTTATCAGCTGAATAGCTTAGCGCAGGGGCTAATGGATCCAAAGTGTCTCTTAACATTACCCAACTAATAATGCCCGAAATGATACCAAACGTCTACAGTAGTACAAATAGGTTATGTACTTACAAAACGATGGATTGTAAAGTTTGTAAGTACACCAGAAGTTTATGTAAATAACACTTGCCTGCTGGCGTTTCGTCTCTGCTGCTGCTGCTGCTGTTACTACCGAGCAGTAAGAGTGCTTGCGGCTCCTAAAAATTACAACACCGAAAAGAGATGCAACAAAAATATTTATTAATTCAATGATTTAAATAAGGTAATGTTTCCAAACCCACCTCAATTATACTTATCTCTCCCTGCTAGTTATATTACAGCACTTACTTTAAAAAATAAGTTAAATTAATAAATATTTTTGTTGCGTATCTTTGTTATTTTTAAACGTCCCCTAAGCACTTCGCCAGCAACAACAACAACAACAACAACAGCAGAGAGCAGAAGCCAGCAGGGAAGTGTTATTTACATAAACTTCTGTACTTAAATTCACTTTCAATCCATCGGTTTTATGAGTGCATAACCTATTTGTACACGTTTATTATTGTTATCATTTCGGGCATTATTAGTTGGGTAATGTTAAGAGACACTCGAATCCATTAGCCCGCGCTCGCTTAGCTATCCGGCCTGATATACGCTTCACGTAACTGCTCAATGTTCGACCCAGGTGAAAAAGCTTCTGGGGGGTTTGGCTTTCCGATATCATGTTGCAAAGGACTTCAAGGTGAAACTACGCTCACTTTAAAACCCCTGAAAATCTTGTCTTTGCTGAGCTCCAGCAGTTTAACTTTTCACCCTGCTGCAGTGAAGTACAGGTGTACTCCAGGACACTGTGACATCACTGTTGGGTGTGGTTTGAGTTAAAACATGTTTGAAACTTTGAAGCAGAGAGGGCAGTAAAACACTGCTTTCCGAAATTTCAAATTAGAAACGTTGTTTCAACTCTTTTTGGTGTGATACATTTGATAGATGTGTATCTATTATTGACATATTATAGATTTGATGCAGGAAATTATTGAATCCCACAGTCTACCTCAGCAGATGTCAACTGCTGTTTCCAAGGTTAAGAATGAACTACCAATCTCTCCGACCTGCTGCCCTTTGCTGCGTGTCATTCCCCTTCTCTCTCCCCCTTTCATCTCTATCCACTTTCAAAATGAAGGGAAAAGCCCCAAAAAAATTATCTTTAAAAAAAAAAAAGAATGAACTACCAATCTCAACTAAGCCAACATGGACAAACTCCATCTGTTGTGATGCAATCGAAAGCTTCAGAACAGCCACTGAATGGACCTTATGGGAAGTTCCTGAAAACCCTGCAGCTTGTTTTTGCAAATAGGATGGTTGTACTTGTTTGGGTCTTCCTTGCTTCTTTGGTGAAACTTTTCTCTTTCAGTTGACAGTATCTTTTGCAAAACATGAGATGCCCCTGATAGTTTAGCTCCAATTTTGCAGGAACAACAACATGTATTCTACTTCTTTCGTACCGGTCCAGCAGATTTCATATAAAAACTGTTGTTGTAGTTTGGGCACATACTGTAAAAAGCAGTGTTTAGGCATACGCTGCCAAACCAATATATCATGGTCTTGTTTGGTTTTCATAACTGTCTCAATTAAGTGTGAAAGAGAGAGGCATATTTTTAAATTTTTTTTCCTTGAGGAAAGTGAGGGGAAAGCTGCAGCCTACTACCTGCATTTTAATACTAGGTCCCACCATGGAATGGCTAGATAAAATTGGGGTTGCAAGGTGACAGAGAAGGGTGATTGTAAAAGCTCATCTGAAATCTGTGGAGTGGTTGACCAGCTAGATTGTCCAAACAAAGTCGGGCAGTATTTGTGCTTGTGTGTGTGTGTGTGTGTGTTTGTGTGCATCTGTAAGTGTGTGCGTGAAGGTTATTGTGAGAGATAGCGACCTGTCTGCTATGCTCTGATGCTCTCAAGTGCAGTCTTTCCTCTATGTTGATTTTACCATGGCGGCCCGCCTCGCTGTATTAACGTTACTGTTTTAAAACCGTTTTCCAGATTAGTGGGGGTGCATACCGCGCAAAACCAACATGAAAAACGTAGCTAGTAATGTTCACTCAGCGTTTTGTTGTTAAACTGTATGTAAAATGAGCCGTGACGTTAAATCACCCTACGGTACCGTCTATTTGCTGGATGATTTCAAAGTAACAGTCGGTAGCTAACATTAGCAGATAAGCCCGTACTTTTTGACGTTCAACAAACCCCCCCCCCCCCAAAGTGTCGAGACTTTCTTTTTTTTTTTTTTTTTAAAGATTATGTTTTGGGGCATTTTAGGCCTTTATTTGGACAGGACATCTTAGATTTGAAAAGGGAGAGAGAGGGGGGAACGACATGCAGCAAAGGGCCGCAGGTCGGAGTCGAACCCGCGGCCGCCGCGCCAAGGAGCAAACCCCTCCACATGGGCGCCCACTCTACCAGGTGAGCTAACCAGGCACCCAGTGTCAAGATTTTCTGTTGAAACTCATCGCAGACTTTGTTTCACAGTTTGTCAGTGGATAGTGTCATCCAAAAGTATTATACGTGTCAGAAATGGTTTCTGTCAAAATGAAGAAGCTTGAGTCTAAAAAAAATAGAATTTATTTAAAAAAAATGTCCTGTCATTGAATCTTGGGCTTACTTCTCACAACACACACACACACACCCTGTATATGCATCAGTCCTCTGGACTAGGTTGTTACATTGGTTGCACTGGTGCACCTAACTTTTTCATTTAGGTGCACCAGCATATGATTTAGGTACACCCAAAAATGTTCCCTTCACTGCTTCAGTTTGCCGCTGCCTGGCATAACGCTGCGGGGACATGACCTGCATTGCCGGCCACGCACCTGTCACGGCACATGACGTGTTGCTTGGAGACATTGTACTCTTTTTAACGTTTCAATTTAGAGTGCGATGCTTCGACAGCAAAACCACTGTTTCCAGCAATGATTTGGCTTCAGTCTTTGCAAGGAATGCAATGCATAATGTTGGCTATTTTATCATATCTGTGCCATGGAAATCTCTTTGCGAAAGGCGTACACTGCATTTTGTGGTAGGCTTTGGCTCGGAGTCAAATGAGGTAATCTCCGCCGAAGATGTTGGGTCAGGATTATGCATCTTACCGGGGACAGGGGAGACAGGTGGTGGTGCGGTTACCTCCGCCAATGATGATGGGTCTGTGCTGGGAATTTTAGGGCCAGGGACAGGTATAGCAGGCAAATTCCACCAGGAGCGTCTGTGCCGAGTATGTACGCCACCAGCAATGGCGGCAATTTAAGACAATGCTTGTTCATTGCAGAGATAGTTCTCTTCATTTTGAATTACTGGTATGTTTTAGGTTGTGATGTCGCTCGAGGATGAGTACAGGTTTCACACATGTCTTGTTTTTTATCCCCATCCTCATTCAGGGAAGAAGAGTATCAGGGTCAGAGCCAATCAGGGGCAGAGTAGAAGCAAGTCTTAGCAGAATGTGGGTGGGAAACAAAATAACGCACTCACACACAGAGAGACAGACCTGCTAAATGTCAGGCACACCGGTGGAGCCCTGTGCACTGTGTGTGCATATGTGTGTGTGTGTGTGTGTGTGTGTGTGACGGATAGGATGCTGTTGCTCATTATTAAGGTCTATTTAGCAGCCGATAATGAGAACAAAGAATGTATCACCTCGATCTTCAATTACACCCCTCTGTCCTATCACCATGCAGCTAAATTGTCTTGTTACTACACTTCTCTGTTTCATTGTCAGTGGAATTTTTTTTAACAGTGGAGTACAATTGTGACTGTGTGTTGGTTTTCTTTAGGTTTAGGTGGCATTTTGAAGCAATGAGTGCATATCGAGACAAAAGTGCTCGCTCACCTAATCCGTCGGTTGAATCTCTTCCTGCCATGCACAGGCTTGCAGTCAAGGCGTATTTATCGTATGAATGGTATATTTCCTACAATCCTACAGACCCTCCCTCAGCGCGCTTTGGAGGAGGGTTCTGGCAAAGCGAGACTAATGCTGCATAGACGGCACCTATTTGGGATCCCGGAGTTCTCCAACACCTGAGCTCCACCTGTTTGTCTGAACATGCTGCAGGCTAACAGTTGTATGTCTTTCTCTCTTTTATCCACAGACAGGGCTTTTTATTTGTCTTGTCTCTTCACATTTGTCATTGTGTGTCTCTTTTTGCTGATGCACACACACACACACACACACACACACACACACATACACACACACACACACTCACACACAGATGTGTACACTGTCATCACTGTGTAAGAATAAGTGAATAAAAAAACCTACAGAGACCAATCTCAGTACAAACATTTGTCTTACTGTTCTTACTGCTCTGTCAGATGTTCAGGTACTCACTTCTTACTGAACAAAACATTTTCTCTGCCTGTCAGCCAGCATTGTTGTCTGTTTTAGTATTTACCACAGTTCCATTTTGTTGTGCTATTGCAGTGAGAGATAACAATGACCAATTGTTAATGCAATGTCTGGTAACAAGATCAAGGTTTTTTTTTTAGAGGAAGTGACATTATCTGTGGAGGAGGTGTAGCCGGCGGGCCAGCGACTGGCTGTCTGGAGAGGCTAGCTGTGATTTGATTAGCCAGGATCACAGCCACAACAAATACAATTCAGGAAGTCAAATGCAACAACCATCTTTATTATGACTGATTATCTCTCGTCTAAAGACCTGAAAAAGTTAGGGCTGCAACAAACAATTACAGTATTTTCTTCATGAACATTCCAATCTGGCCATTTTTATTTGTCTATTAAAATTTCAGACAATACAAAAAAATGCCCATCACAATTATCTAGAGCCTAATGTGACTGCCTGAAATGTCTTTATTTGAACCAACCGTTCAACAGTACAATAATATAAAAAAGAGAATAAAACAGCAAATATTCATATACGATTATCAAAATAGATGCCTATTTCTGTTTTAATAAATCAATAATTAGGGGATTTTTAATCATCAAGTCTTTAGTGGTAATGTTAAATTACAATAGGATTTAACAATAGGTCCAACCCCTCAAAGGCAACTTGAAAGTTGTTTGCTTATCAGCAGCTTGTAACTGATCTATAGTATACATCTTTAGTGAATAACATTTCTGTAGTTACAACTTAAACCCTTGAAGGGTGGAGAGTCCTTAATAAAAAGTGGTAACCAAAACATAAATATAAATAAATATAGTTTTTAAAAAGAATTACAGATTCAACTGGTAGGGCCATTCCTTTTAGTTGTGAATGCATTTCAAGAAGGTCACAAATCCCCTCAACACATCACACAAATCAAACACTCCAAATGCTTTATATTGTTTTATGATAAATGAATGCAAACTCACATGGAAACACTGCTTTGTTTATCTTTCCCGTCACTGCACCCACCTCAGCAAGTAAAAATCAAGTGCTTCTCCTATCAGAGATTTTGTATTGAAGAGAGCATTTGTAGACGTATTCACACGATTGAGCAGTGTGTGAAGCTGCTCTTACTAGGGCTGCACGATATGCGGAAAATATCTAATTGCGATTATTTTGACTGATATTGCGATTGCGATATGATTCACAATATTGTAGGCAATGATCATTTTGACATCATTCTCATTGAAAATTAATAAAATTAAAGAAATTATTATAGTGTGATTTTTGCGAGTTATGTGTACCAAACAAAGTTTTTTTCTTGAGTCTGTAGAATTAGATTTGTAGGCCGAGACGGCTCTGCATCTCCACAATACTTAATTGAAAATGGTTTGACACATATTTTGCCTTTAACAAATAGTGATTTGGATATTGCACTAGTCCATATTGCGGTTTCGATACAATTGCGATTAATTGTGCAGCCCTAGCTGTTACCAGTTTTGTGCGGGATCTTTGGGGACGTGTCCATTTTGGATGTGTGTTCGGGATCACTGACTCAATTTAAGTATCAGGCTCAATCTTGTGGGTAAAAATATTTATATTCAGATAGGCAGATAGATGCACTGTATTGCTGTATTCATAGGGTAAATACACTGTGGTGCCTAATAAACTTTCTCTTGTTTGACTCCTATCTGTCATTGACATTTCAGACTGGTCTGTACCATATTCTGCTCTCGATGCTGCCATCTGTACTCGCCACTCTCCGCTGCTTCTTTTGCCTTCCTGATCCCTCTGACCATAAGGTTTTTTCTTGGGTTTGTGCATCATGGCATCCTTCTCCACCAGGCAGCCGAACCACATGCCTTTACAACCCTCACGTCCAGCCAAACACCATTTGTTGAATTTTTAATTGAATTTGTTCAAGCCTACAGGGCCCGACAGATCAAGGCGATTCCTCCACTGCTCATCCTTCAAAAATAATAATCACAAAAACAGCATGGAAATCCTCCCTCACACTGTTTATTAGCATTCCTTTGGCTGATGGTGATAGTTCAGTAATAAGAAACATGCATCGGCAGGATCTTTGCCACCCTCTTCCTTTCAAGGACACAGAAAGCGTGACATGAGCTGTAGCTCTCTTTGAAGTTTTGACTGACTCAGGTTTTTATTATACTGAGTGTATTTCAAAGAAATTCTCAGATGTTTCTTGATGTGTCATCAGTTACATCTTTTTGTCAAGGGGAATCATTATTTCTGGACTCATCTACTCTCTGTTTTCTCTTCTTTTTTCACATTGCCACACACAAATTGTCATTTTTCCTACGTTTCTGAAATCTTCTGCAAATCCCCTTATCAAGGTTGCAGGTGGAGTGGGTTGTCAATGGCATTGTTTACTTGAGGAGATTAGAAATTAAATGATGAATTAAATCCTCAGACATGACAGAAGGCTGACTCCCAGTGATGGACATAAAGTAGTAGAGGACAAGTGTAAAGTGCTTGTGATTGTGTGTGTGTGTACGTCTGTCAGACGTGTTTTTTCTTGTGTAGTATTTCTGTTATAAATTCAATACAATCAATTAATTCACCAATTATTTCAGCTCTAGGATAGAGCAAAGTAAGGAGTAACTGGTCAGCGTCCGTGCCTCTGTTGTGATGTCCTGTCGGCCCGATTGCATCTCTTACAGTCAGAGTCAGACCTCCAACTGGGCAGAAGATGAAAGACCTCATTCCGCAGCACATCAGAATGATTCACTGCTCAGGGTTAAAGTGTAGCGGACATCAGACATTTAAGAGGAGCAAGGAGAGAGACAGAAGGAATTGTAGGACTAAAATAGCCCAAACTTCATGCAAAAATAATCTCATAATTCTTCTTTCTCTTAATAATTAAACCCAGTCATCAATTCTTTAATATATAAAGACGCAGAAGTTCTGTTTTTGATCTTTTTTGAGGCACTGTCTTAGAAGCTTGAACAAGCTTACTCAGTCGTGGAAAATGTTTAAAAGATCTTTGGTTTTATGACAAGCAGCAGCATTATGCTGGGAAGCTAAGAAAGTAGTGCTGACGCTAGGGCTGGGCGATATGGACCAAAAGTCATATCCCGATATATTTTGGCTGAATATCGATATACGATATATATCGCGATATTTTTTCCGCGAAGTGAGAGCAAATGTTCAGTCAAAGCCCAAATCAAATATGACATGTCACAAGTAGTTTCATAGAAACAGTTGCAAAATCAAATAAATAATAAACCGGTTTCTTCACCTGGTTCATGATTAAATGCTCAGCTGTTCAAATAACAATAAAATGTAAACCTAAATACTGTATAACAGGAGTAACTTTTTTGAAATCAAAGCTCCATAGGCTATTTGTGATTCGTTCCAAAGGTCTATTAAGCTTTTGATATTAATATAATCTACTTTGTTCAAAATGTAATGCCTCATGCCTGTAAGCCTAGGTTATAGTCCCATTCTTCCACTTGATACTGCTTCCACTTAAGTAAACTAAAAGATGAACTATCGACTACAAAACAAAGACATTTATTATGATCGGTTCACAGATCTGAGTCCAAACGGAAACTTCACCCTTCTGAACTAAGAGTTTCTGCTTCAAGGTGAAGTTTAAACAGACTGAAATGTCCAGGCTCATTCCTCCACTATTTATTTCTGTATGTATTTAAGCGTTACATGTAATTTTAACGGGCACTGAGCTCCAGATCCTGCAGCCGCAGACGGTCGCTGCCCCGCTGTAGCTTCTTTCCGTCCGCGCACGGCAAACTTAGTAACTTTCCGCCGATATCGACATACAGTTCGTCCTGGACTACGTGTAAGATCCTACCGGTCACAACTCTGTCTTTGGCTGGTCCGATCTGGATCAGCGGGGACCGGCGCAGCGAGCAGCGAAGCTGTGTTTTTGCCCGGAGGAAGAGAGCGCCGCGCCGGCACGGGGCCCTCCGCTCCCTGAGCCTCAGATTGCTGGTCGAGGCGCATATATAATCATAAAACACATTGTCACCTGTTAAATGTTATCCATGCTGTTTGTTCTTTTCATTTCCTCTATCGAACATAATTAAGCAGTACAAAAGTCCGGCATCTTTAGCGTTGATCTGAATGCTTCGGACCCCTGTTCCAAGATGGCGGCGGGTTTTGACGTATGTTTAGAACCTCACGGCGACATATCTATGGGAGCAAGGATCACATTTGAACTATATCGATATATGCGATATGGTCTAATTCCATATCTCATTTAAAAATATATCGATATATTTGTTTATATCGATATATCGCCCAGCCCTAGCTGACGCTCTCTATTGATGTTTTGTAATCTCGTCTGAACGCAGGAGATTAGACAATTGAATATGACTTGAAGAGGTAGAATTAATCAAAAAGATCTGTAGACAATCAAATGAGAATAATATCACCATGGTGAGAGACACGTAATCATTTAAAGAGTCAAATTGGATTTTAAAGGAAGGGTTCAGCATTTTTGGAAATACTCTTATTTAATTACTTAACTATGCGTGGACCGGGTGCAGTGACTTCCTGGACTTTACTGCAAAGTTGCCAGGCAACTCCATATAAAACCACAACTTGTCATCTTAACATTTTTCTGTTTGTCTACAGCTCAAACAAACAAGATATAACATGTTAGGTAGTTTAGATATTGGCATTTTTGGGCATTTTTAAAAAAGTTGGACAAAGCTAGGCTCGTCGGCTGTTTCCGTCTGTTTCCAGTTTCTATGCTAAGTTAAGATAATCGTCTCTTGGCTCTAACTTCATATCCAATAGACATATATAGATTGATATGGATATCCTTATCTAACTCTTTCCAAGAAATAAAATAAGCATTTCCCAAAATGTTGAACTATTCCTTTAAAATTAATACCAAAACACCTTTTGGAATAATAATATACAGTTAATGGCTACTAGTATTTCAATCAAAACCCTGTAATGATACAGATGATAAACACATCCTAAAGCTATTGAAAAAAAAGCATTAGAGAGAAAAGTTAGGCAATGTTTTCAATAATTCGGACTTGTTCCAATGGATGACAGCCACATCACAGTGAAAGAGAAGCTATACCACATTATTTAGGGAGTGAAAAAAGTCACTGTTGTGTAATCAAACATTGAAAAGGCCAAAGTAGATATTACGAGTCTACTATCTAAATGTCAAAATTATGGTTTATTACCTTTTCATAGTGTCCTTAAGGACAAACAAATGGCTGACACCTGTTGCTCTGTTCCAAGCTCTCAGTAATTCAGAAGTCTTATTGACCTAAATCAAATTGTATTAGATAGTACATTTACTAGGGTACTAGCTTGATGGTTTATTGATCCATTGGGAGAACATTAGGGCTTCAATTCCTTCCCGCTGTTATACGGCCGATGTTTGACAAAGGGCCTTCGTTCCCTCAGTTGTGAGACCTACTGTGAGGGACTCCTGCTGGGACAAGCCGATGAACAAACGACATCCGCTGAAGTTCTTGGTATCATGACCACTCAGGAAAGTAAGACAGGCAAGTGTAAGGATCGAGCCTTTTGTTTGTTTTTCATACTGGAATCGGATGTTCTGCATGACTTAAGACATTAATAATACCTAGAAATGTAAGAGAAGGGAGGATACTAATTTTTGTTAGTTATGTGGGCAGAAGGAGGAAAATATATCTCTCAGTCAAGAGTGGAATTATCAAGAAACTCCACAGTTAGCTTGATAAACTGAAAATCTACAGTTAGGTCCCTAAGGGATAACGATCTTACTGACTTTGGTGATGCTCTTACTTCACCTCTAACGTCACCATCTGTAAATCAAAGTGACCTATCTGTGACAACTATTGGATTGATTGTCGTGATATTTGTTACATTTATTCAAGGATCTGTCAGTCAAGTCACCATGACTTTGGTGATCCCCTGACTTTTCCTCACCAGCAGGTCAACGTTTTCACTTATTTTGTGAATGTACTACATGAATTGGCATACATTTTGGTACACACATTCATGGTTCACAGACGTTGTATTCTAAATACGTTGGTAATCCCCTGATTTTTCCTTTAGCGCCACCATGAGGTTGACATTGAATATCTCAATAACTACTGGATTGGATTATCATAAAACTTGGTACAGACATTCATGGTCCTTGAGGGGTTAGCAAGTTAGCATGTTGATGTCAGCATGTAGCTCAAAGAGAGAGAGAGAGATCTGCTAGCATGGCTTTAGTCTTGTTAATACATTATAAGTTGTCCTAAAGTGCACTAACAAAAGTTATTAGGTAATATTCTTTCAAGATGATGTTATGTCACAACAGGTGCATCATGATGAGCTGAGAGGAACCCATTGTTAGACGCATGTGTTCTTGTATCCTTCATCAAGATTAGCACATTATGTTTACCTTGCAAGGACCAGAAATGTAAAGCCACCCTGTTACAAATCACGCTGGCCTAAACGTAAAAACAAATATTCGTTTTCCTGGCCGAGCAGAGCTTGTGAAAACAGCAATTCTCCTAAAGCAATAAAGACCAGACAGTCATGAAGACAGATGGAGGTTATCTTGCCCATCTAGCATGCCCGACGGCGCAGTCCCAGATAAGGCCCTGCTGGGGACCACCGCAGGGGGAAAGACACACAGGGCTCTTATTAAGACAGCAATAATGGTGTTTCACCATCACACACCTGCCTCAGCAAAATATAGTGTGGGTTTGAGAGAGAGAGAGAGGATAGAGAGAGACAGTCCATTAGTGTTGATCCATCGCTTTTGTTTGCCCGCTGCGCTGCATCATAGCTAATCAGTGTATTACACTCATTGGCTACATACACTGCCATATGTTTAAGATTATCGACAGATGAAGCGTATAGTATACATCAGTGTGCCACTTTGTAACCAAGTGGTGTGGTGACATCTTGAGGAAGCATCTGCATAAAGGATGCTAATACAACTTCCCTGTTAATGGTAGCAGTTAAGTGGCTCATGCATCATACTGTATGGAAAGCCGCCTGTGTTTAGCTTCGACAGGTATTGCATCCAACCTGGGGTTGATTGATGGCTCTGTGTTTGGACTGTGTAGACAACAGACAGCCTGGCATATGGTTGTCATCATAATCAAAAGTTAAGGTGTGAGAGATGGAGGTGATTGAGAATTGAGGGATGAATGTAGATTACAAGTTGAGCGTTCACTCAACATTGACATAGACAAATTCTACAGCTCACTGCAACAAAATAATCACCTATAGCTGATGTAGAGCTACTTTCATAATTAGTTTTTTTTTTGTTTTTTTGTTTTTTTTACAAATATTCGTTTTCATTTCAATTTTCTGCACCACCAACCCATACATTATTACACTATTACCAGTTCAGCTTGAGCCTATACTTTCATCAGAGGGTGACATCTTATCTGGGCCTCTATTTTCAGATGATGTAATTCCACAGCCTGCCACATCGTCAGCTCTGAGACGGTTTGAACCTGCTGTTGTTAAATGAGAATTCAGTGAGAACAGTTAATAATTAATCTAGTTGTGTAGCTTGTGTGTTTACTGTATATATCTGGGGCTAGATCTGTCTCCCGCTTGCGCCTGGCACAGTCAGCTTTGATAGTACTTCAAAGCATTTAGGATGGTAGTGGAATATATAACCGTACGTTAAATATTGATAGGCTTGTCTGAAGATGTTGCCCAGTTCCAGTGTTTGAATCGCAATGTGAAATTCGGCTCAGCTGTTCTACAATTCAGATTAAAGAGGGGTGGATGTACTGCAGCTCATGGCACCCCCAGTGACATTGAATTAACAAATGACTTAGGGTGCCTCAGGAGGTACACATGGCTCTCTAGAGGGGTGTGTGTGAATGCTATTTATACGCAATAACTCTGTGAATTGTACAGATACAAATACCAAGAATGCACTTGAAAAGGTGTGGGACATTTCATCTCTTGGTTTTGGTCGTGAAAGAGCCAGCATTTACTGGATTTTGCTCTAGATTTACATTAAATTAAGGTGAAGTTATTGACAGTACTGTAAAGGTAATGCCAGTTCTGATTCAGCTAAGTTATGTGCAGTGTAGCAGAGCATACTGTTTTAAACTGTTTGTCTCTGTAAGAATGCATCTATAGGAGTGCTTTTTGCACCACTCCCCAGTGTTCTCACAGATAAGACATGAATTTCTGAGTGAGACCATGAGATGGTGCTATGTGCCTAAATTGGGATCTTTTCTTTAGAAAGAAAATCATGCTATAACACATGTTGCAAGTAACACATATCACTGATCTCCAACTCATGTTCAGTAATACTCTGAACTCTTTGATTTTCCCGCTTTTTTTTTTTATTACATTATTGATCTTGAAAAAGTTTGTTTTTTTTTTTTTTTTTTAAGGAAATTTTTTATGAGAAAGCTGCAGCTTTAAAAAAAAAACTAACTCTTTTTACCCACTTCTTTCCTCTTCAGCCCCATAAGGAGATTCACCCATACTGCTTAGCATTCACCTACCGTGCACAGTGATTCAGCTTATCTTTAGTCTGCACGACTGAGAGGGTGAATCTCCGGCTGCAGCGAACAGGCCTTTGCAATAGATTTACGTCACTTTCTCACGGCACGGAGCAGCGGTAGGAAACGGCACTGGGATATGGGCTAGCGTGGCACAGACCAGAGACCCGTGAAGCTTTCAATCTGTGTGCCATCACAACGCATCAGCTCAATACCTCATTCCTGCTACCAGCCTGCACACACGCAGACAAGTACTTGGAGAGCTTTCAGCAGCCTGCCTAAACACTGCAAGGTCAACACTAGTGGAGTAGGAGACAGAATTTAAACAGGGTGCCAGTTCAGTGTGAATGATTGAGAGAAGGTAGGAGGGGTGACAAGTGGGCAGGTTTTTTTTTGTATCTTCTTAGATCAGTCTTCAACAGGTCATAATCTTTTCTCAGAGGCCCTATATGAAGACTTATATCGGCCCACAGTACTTATATATAATATTTTGTATTTTTTGTATTTATTATAAGGATCCCCATTAGCTGATGCCTAGACGACCAGCTAGTCTTCCTGGGGTCCAAAACGACAATAGTGTTTATATAGTGTAAATCATATAGTGTAATGATCAGTGTTCCTTCATAATATTCACTGTCGCACTATTAATTATTCGTAGTGTTTTGACCACAAATAAGAATTTCTATATAAATGTACCTGGACCACTTGCAAAATTGTTGCAATTAATCATTGTATGGACACCCTTTATTACCATCAAGCTGTGCCAAGAAGTGACCTGAGTCAGCATATTTTATTTATTTATTTATTCAAAGGCGTCTTACACTTAAGCTCTGTAGCTGGGGATTTCCTCACTAAAAAGAATGAAGAGGCCAGAGTCTAACAGTCTATAGGAGCCCTGGGTAATTAGGGGACACATCCAGCCTTTACAGATTTCTTTCCTCAGATTTACCTGAGGCAAAAAATACATTTTGTTTTCTCACTGATAAGAGAAACACAGTTTTTTTTTTCTGATTTAATCCTGCAGGCTTAACTCGCTATACCAATCAGGTGTTGTGTCTGCCCATGGTGTAGGAATTTGTGAAATTGCTGAGGTGTGAAGAGTTATTCTTGGAAAAATAGTTTGTAGACACACGCTCACACATCATCTCCAGCTAGTTTTTGTAATGGAACAAGCCTGTGGAAACATGAGGATGCTAGAGAGGACTGTAGCTGCCATTCATCTATGCTGGCCAGAGGCCCAGAGAGAAAAGGGTACGCAATGAAAAGGACTGGCTTTGCTGCATTGTTTTTTGGGAGGGAAACAAAGAAGAACTGTTTGGCTAGCTGACGTAGATCTATTTCTTCTGGGAGAAATGATTAAAAAAAAAACACCTTTCACAGTGTGATACACCTCAGTAATGTGCAGGGCCTAAACCCATTTCCAAATCGTTGCTTTTTTCCAGGACCAATTCTGCTTTTCATCTTATCTACCACTTCTTTCCCCTCAGCCCCTTCTATTTTTTCTCTCCCCTGAATGATTTACACATACTGCCACTCAACTGTCCCTTTTCCCATTTAGATAGTTCTGCTGTGTTTCGATATACACACGCTGAATGGGGCTCGGTGCAAAGACATCTGAAATGGATCCCAGATCTTGTCACACTTTTGACAATGTTTGTCAAAGTCATCCATAATGCATGGTGAGGCCTCCAGATGTACGTATGAGCCTCCTTCTTTGTCTCTCTAAACTCTCTTTTAATTTCTTGTCATTTTATGCCAACTTCTATCCTCATGGGGGAGCTGTGATCTCTTATTCCAAGCCACGTTAGAATAAAATATTACTATACTGGTGCCTTACAGCATGAGACTCAGCACACACTCAATCATTACTCACATATATTACATTTGACCCCTGAAGGAAAATCTTAATTGCAAGAGAGTGCTCTTTTCACCGCCTGTCTTTGTTTTTTTGACAGTGCAAGCAGTGTGTGGCAGATAGAGTGGCCCTGTTATCACACCCTCCTAAAATGTGAAATTGAAGGATTATACTAAGTCCTAGCAGAGTGGTTGTCTTCTCCACAGCTATTTCATGGATTTCAGCATCCCTCTGACTTTGGCTAGGCCAAAGATAATGTGTCTCAGCTGCAAAGGTAAAGGCTTTTTGTGATAGAAATCACTGGTGTTACAGTTTTTTTGAGTTTTTTGACGAAGAGCATGTGTACACCCATACTTGTAAACCACCTCATGCTTTATATTCCTCTGTAAAGATCGCATCTCAACCCCTTGCCCTTAGTTCCCCAAGACCTTCTAAAAGATTAATCCTATCACTTAAATCCAGACTTGGCCAGAACTCTGACAAAAATGGTCAGTTGTGTCGTAATATTGTCGGAGCCATGCTGTCTGGTTTGCCTGTTGCCATTTGGGCTGTGAGATGAACAGGCGGATCGGCATGAGAACACAGGAGGGGGGAGAGACAGAGAGAGAGAGAGAGAGAGAGAGAGAGAGAGACGGAGAGAGTTTGCAGGGAAGAGTAGAGCGCAAGAGAAAGACAGGCTGTGTGGAGGAAGGCAGGTCTCTCAGGCACAGCCCAGTGCGTTGGATGGGAGCTAGGAGAACAGGCTGATACAGAGACTCAGTAGGAATGCAGAGACACATTTGATACTTTACATAGGAATATGTATAATCACAGACTTTGGCGTGTTAATCAGCATTTAAAATACATGAACAAATTAAATTACAAATAAAATTATGACATGGTATTTTATGGGAGGAAAGGGAGGACCAGAATTGCAATTTGAGAGTTTAAAGAATTCAGTAATGATATACTGTATCATGTTTTGTTGTTTGTTTTTACATACACACATAACATAAACCAACTTTGTTGATAATGAACCCTGAACCCCCCACCACCACCACCCAAACCTCTAAAGAACCAACACATTCTCACTCCCATCTCGTAAAATACGGACGCTTGGTCAGGTGCCTTTGTCGTTGTTATTGATGCTAAAAGTCTGCTTTAGCGTCATATAACGCTGGCTTTAAGCTTTAACTAAACGCGCTTGGTCGGGACTATTGGCTTCCCTTTTGACACAGTTAGGTTAAGGAAAAGCTCGTGGGTGGGCTTACGTTTCTGTGACTTGTGAGAAGAACGGGACGGTTGAGTTTAGGAAAAGGTCGTGGGTGGGCTTACGTTTCCGTGACTCCGTGACATGTGGGAATAACGGGCCGGTTAAAGAAGAAAGCGGCTTCCGTGACACGCGGCAATAAGGGGACGGTTAAAGACACACGCGGGACATGAACCCTTCCTGGGTGAAAGACCAACCTCCCTACGCGGAATTTCCCCCTTACATAGGCTACTATTTGCTAAACCTTGTGTAGCTGCTGCTCTCCCCGGTACGTTCTACAAACGCAACAGCCAATGTTCAAACGTCCGTATTTTACGAGTTTGGAGTGAGAACGGGTTGAAAGAACAAGCGGTTATGGCTAGTGGATGGATGGACTATAGTACACATTAAAAGACGTAGTGCGTGGTGTGGGCAACCTTGTGTTATGAACATTAAATGAGTTATCCTGTTACCATATGGCGTTATATTACCACTGACAAATGCATCTTTATAAATTAATTTACTGGTCATTTACTGGTGCTCTTTTGTTTCCATCTCTGTGATACAAGCTACAGGAAAGCTTTTACCATTCATTATTTATGTCAACAAAGTAAAGTCAATAAAAAATGCATTTTTAAAGCATAGCTGTTATATTTTTGTTACTTAGCCAACATATACCTCATACTGTGAAAAGCTAAAATTGGCCAATAGTATCAGGCCAGCTGATGTATCGGTCAGGGCATAGGCGTAATTTACAGGGGGGATGGGGATGTTACAACCCTCCCCCCACCCCCCAATAATCAAAACTGGCCAGTGCAACTCACCCCAAAAACCTTACATAATTTCCTTTACATAAATAAAGGCATTTGCACCATAAATGGATGCAGAAAAGGCACAAATTGTTGCAGAACAATTCACCAGAATGCAGAAAATGAAGTGATTGACACTCAAAAATTCAATTTTTCTCAAAAGTGGAGATCTCATACTCCCCCACCCCCAAAATTACACCCTTGGGTCAGGCTGTAGTTGAAGCAGTTTAACCTGGATTATTCATAAGTGAAATAATAAAAATGTCATTAGACATAAAAGAGAAATAACGGCTTTATTTCAGCATCAAAGACAGAATATTCAGGCCATTAAAACATTGAAGACACTCTTGAGTAGCATGCATAACATGACTTCTGCCTCAGCTCATATGTTTGTGATCTACTGTATTTATCATGTTGGAAAATGTCTTCCATGTTCACTCAGAAGCTGCAGTGGTGGAGTGAAGCTGTAGACCTGTTTCCCTCCTCATCATAGTGCACATAGTGGTAGAGGGAATTAGCAGCAGGGGAAGTTTGATGACAGTCTGCTCTCTTTCGCTCTGTCCTTATTCACCCCCATGAAGCTCTGCATTATTGATAAAACTCACAGGGCTTCCCCAATTCCCAAAGCTGACTTTTGTCACAGTTTAGTCAACCGTGAGAAAAGTACGCCTTGAGAGAGGCTAGAGGTAACGCACTTATATCTGGTGGGAGCATGGAGGAGGTTCATGCTGTCCAACATCAGAATCATACAATCTGCACAGAGTATTGTTTTTTATTGTGTGTATAAAGCAGCAACACTGTTGTGAGAATGTCCTTATTTTTCTTTTCTTTGTTTCTTAACCTACCCTGCTTGCACACTTGTTTATCTGTAGCGTATCGCAATGACAGCACCATCAGTCCTTTATTTTCCATTCTTGTGGTGGAGAAAGGGAATATTAAAGGTACTATACACTTTGAAAAATAAGTTACATTTCAAAGACGAGTAGTCAGAAACTATGTCAGATTGCCGTTGAATAATGGATGAACAGTGGCATATTGATATTCAGTTTCTGATCTTTTCTCTGGAGATTGTAGGCTATTACCAACAAACAGGAGTTACTGTGCATTGGTTGCCTATATGGAGGATAGAGGATAATACATGAAAAACTCATTCCTTGAAAACAAGTTTGGATCTCATTACCCCCGCCAGAAAACTCCCTGTGCCTTGTTTTTAGCCATGTGTGCAACATGTTCTATGGATGGCAATGTCAGTTTTTGTAATGGTCCACCATTGTTGTCCTGACTGGAATATAACTACTATTGTACAACTATTGGACTGATGTGCCATGAAATTTGTTACGGACACTCATGGTCCCCAGAGGATGAATCTTTGACTTAGGTGATCCCCTGACTTTTACTCTAGCACCATAATGAGTTTTTTTATAAAACGTTTCGACAACTGTTAGAGAGAATATTTGGTACAATCATTTATGTAATGAATGTATATGTAAAAATAAAATAAAATTAGCGTCTTCAGTGTTACAAATAGCTTAATATGTACATTACTTCAACATTTGCTTATGACCAATATGCAACTTGCAATTCCCAACATACCGAATGCCTTTCCATTAGCCTTGGCTGTACTTTGTGTTTAGGGCTAATTAGCAATTGTTAGAATGCTAACATGCTAAACTAAGATGGTAAACATGGTAAACGTCATACCTGCTTAGCATTAGCATGTTAGCATTCTGACGTTTATTTTATCCAGCAGTGCCTGACACATGCATGAAACCTTACTACCCACCCAACAAAGTTTCTATCTTTTGTTTTCTCATTATGCATAATTCAGACTCTCCGTGAGACACTCTAAGTCATCCTGTTGAGCCTCTGTCCAGCTCCAGCCGACAGTTTTTGGTTATTCTTAACCAGACAGCTTGTTCTCGTGTAACCAAATTTGGGAAATAATTTTTTTTTAAATCATGCAAGCTTGTATGGTCTTGTCAAAGTTGTAGTTTGGCCTGGAAAACAAGGTGTCAATTCCAACCAGCAAGCTAATTCCTAAAAGTAAGGGCGGCAGGGACATCTATCACTGTCAACTCCTTTTACCACAACAACACATAAGCACCTATAATCTTATAATAAAAAATTAGTTCAACATAATTCTGTCTTTTTCATTTTTTCATGTATCTATGTTTGCCTCTATAAAATAGCTAAAGCATGTTATGGCATGCTTTACCCAAAATAGCAGAGCAGTAGAGTAAAAACTTTCCTTTTTTCCTCTATTTAACTTTTGGCTCCATGCACATGTACTGGTAATTGTATTATAAAGTAGAAGCGTAATACTCCATCACTGTCATACCCATAATCCCAGTAAATAAGGCCCTGTTGGCTATGATGGCTGTGTTATAGTATATACTCCTAATACAAAGTCGTCTACTAGGTGCAGCTTGATGAACGATGACTTACTTTTTGTCTTGCCTAAAGACCTTAAGAATCAGCAGATATTACAATCAAAACTTTTCAGGAAATCCCCTAAAGTTATTTTCAAAGTTGTAAGAATATACCGGTAGTATGTTGTTCCTCTAAAATAGACTTGTTTGTTTCGGAGAGGATAACAGAGCTGCGCAAAAGTATGCTGGAATTTGAGTTTGTACTCTGATGCTGATTTACATCCTCCCATCAAATACTTGAAATGAAGAAAATGTTTCCAATGAAGGAAATTAATTCACCACTGAGCTCAGGCAATATTAAAAACCCATTTATATGCGGTACACGTCTGTTGTTTTCCACTCGGTTTGTTTGTCTGTCAGCAGGATTACAGAAAAACTACTGGCCTGATTTTCATGAAACTTGGTGTAAGGGTGTAGCATGTTGCCAAGGACGAACCCATTATATTTTGGAGCGGATCTGAATCACTAGCCTGGCTCCGCCCTCCTACGTACTTCTGCTCAATTTTCATTTCCCTTCAGTACTCAATCTGGGTTTGCGGTATATTCTTGGGTTTTCTCCGGCCAAATATTTGGCGGTCCAATCAGCGAACAGAGGGAGTGGCTGAGAAAGATGATGTTGAGGACGTGCGCTAGAAAGATGCGAGCAAAGCCATTCGGTTCGTTGTGGCAACGTTGCTGAATATCCAGAAGTTAAAGCCCGAGCAAGAACAATATTTGCTGAGTTTTGTTGGTGGCCGTGATGTTGTGGCCCTCCTCCCCACGGGGTTCAGGAAAAGTTTGATTTTCCAGCTCACTCTGTTAGTGGTGAAGGAGTTGGCTAAGGCTAAGGCTAGCGATGCTAATGCTAAATATAAGCCGATAGTTGTCGGTCTCCCCTCTTGTTGAACATGCGCATGACATATGTCACGACCAAATGTTAGCGATTGGTTGTGGCAGATCCAGAGTGGCTCTGGGCAGAGCCAATAGTTTTAAACTTCAACAGAGTACCCGCCTTCAAGGAAGTTAACTTGTCAATGGAGAGTGGCCAGACTCTCTGTACAAATGAAATGTACGAGAGTCTGGTAGGACCAGGCTACTGAATACACAAATTATTTTTTCACTTTCGTTAACATTGCAAGATAGGGCATTTGTGCTGCATTCATGTGGTGTCGGAATGATCAGAAAAATGTGTTCCCGACTGGGAAAATTCACACTGCATTAACATTGTGAGATAAGGCATGCCTTGGTGGAGGCCTGCGCTCTCAAAGTGCCCTTCTAGTTAAATTATTTTTTATTTCTTTTACTTAACAAAGCAAGATATAATTTTTTTTTAAATTAGTCACCACATTATTTGAGTGTTATGCACGACCACAATTTGACTGCGCTTGCTATAAAAAGTAAGCAGCATCTCTACAGTATCTCCGTGTATTTGTAGGGCCTAAGCTTTCACAATGATTGAGATCAGATATCCTGCTGTTTCATGTTAACCAGCATGATCCTTGTGTCAGTATGTGCTGTGCTGCTGGTAATATCCAATAAGTAGGCAAATATACACAAGATTTACCATGGCGATAGGAGGAGGGATGTTGTATGCATGTTAGAGCACAGGATTATGTAGCTCAGGCTCAAATACAAGGGATGTGTGGGATCTTTTAAACACTGCCTGTAAAAGTGCTACCAACAGTGACCGAAGCTATAATAGAGATCCTTGTTTCTACTTAAATATGCTTTGCTCAGCAGGGAGGAAGGTAATATTCATATATATAAATAAACAGATCTTGTGACCAGTGTTATAATGTCGTTGTGCCACTCTTCCTAATAGAAAGCTTAATTCTACAAACAACACAAACACACAAATACACATCATATTAATGATAATCCAGCTCATGGGAGAACACGTGTGTGTGTTTGTGTGTCTATCCCCTCTGTAGCCGTCGGGCCAGCTGGCATATTGCTTCTGTGATTTTGTCTTTCTAATCGCGTCATGGGGAAGCCGACCGTATAGGAGCCTCATATGTGCACGGTTCTGCCACAATAGGCCAAGCTAATTTAACGAGAACCCACTTTGTTTTAATTTACCTCAGTAAACATCAACAGATGACCCCTAATCTGTCTTTGTGTCGCAGCACCAGATGCAGGGTTGAACATGTGGAGGCAGCATTTTCTGCAAGAGGGCCTGTGAAATGAGACATAGTCACATGCTAATTGCTGCTTTGATAGGAATGACTCATATTAGATGAAGAGAAGTGAGAACAAATCCCAAAATGCAAAATGGTTTCCATTTTTCCATGTGAACCATGTAGATTAAATCAGTTGTTTTTGTACCACCGTTGTTCTTATCATATGTTGATTTTTAATATAGTTGTGTATGCTCTTGCGGCATTTTAACTCTACCTTATAGTTCATGCCATTGCAATGCCCTTGTTACATGATAACTTGAATTAACTTTATTTAACTTACTTAACTAGTTAGTTACTGTTGCTGTACCTTTCAAGTTTTCTATTCTCAGACAGTACATATACAGTTTATAATGTCAACGGGCAGATTGTCAATCGAAATGTGTTGTAATTTCCGAAACAGTGGGTCCATTTTTTCCCTCAGAGGTAGACGAGAAGACGGGCTCTCATTACTAGCCAGCAACTATCGGTTTTGTTGGCTGAAATAACAACTGTCCCAAGCAGATTTCATCATCCAAACTCTCGCTCTTACTACAGTCCTATGCACATTGTTTCAACATGTGAATACATTCAAATGTTGTGTCCATGATGACCCAGGCATTGCAAATCACTGTCCTTTCTCATTCAGTTCATTTCATCTGGGATGTTTGGTATTATAGACTTGAGACCGGTGTTGGAATTACAGTATTCAGACCTATAATAACAAGACCCTGTGTGCATAATCTCTCTGATTTACTCTTTATGAAGCTCGCTCTTCCCATCTGAAAAAGATAGTTCACACTCATTACAATATATGCAGTGCTTCAGAAGCCCAGGTTGTGAACATAAAACAATATTGAATTTCAGTGTAAGCGCTGTAGTTCTTCATCCGGTGCCCTCTTTTCATTAAGTCCAGGTTTGGTTAAATGAACACTACCAGATCTCGGGCAGTGCAATAATCACCATTGCTCATTCTAGAATGCATCTCATTTCCCTTTTCCTTTTTCCACTTTGTGCCATGTGAAATTATTTGTCTCTGTCGCCCTTTGCGGGAATGGAATGACACCTCCTGACAGAATTTTTGTCACCATTAGCGATGTCCTTTCCGAAGGTTTGTGTCAGATTAGGGAGAAGTAATTGGTGACACAGCATCATTGAGAAATGCACACTTTGGGCCTCCAGACTTGCAGATGACAAAGTGGCCTTCTGAGAGTTTAAAAGAGCTGCAAATGCCCTTGTCATGGCTGTATGTTTGCAGTATGCCGTTTCTCAGTATCATGGCTCAGATGTTTTCACCGTCTGGAAAATTTATTTATTTTTTACTTCATTACTTTCATTTGCATGTAAACATTAGCTTCTATTAGAAGGTTAGAGTTATGGGACCATAGGACTGTATAAAATAGCATGTATATGGCTCATATATAAGTAATTCAATTTAAACAGCAGCCTTACCCTACTACCTCTTGGGAAATAGAACAGTGTGTTGTACATGATGTCACATAATATGTGCATGACCCTGATGCAGCAACCTACTTTTTACAAGAAGTTTTCATTAATGCCATTTGATTTTTTGTGTAAATTTAGTTTATAATATTTTGACCTTTTTGTATTTTCACTGTACCCAATTTGTATTGTAAGGTACATTGTGAGAACTGTATGCAAACTCAGAGGTGCAATGATATGAGCAGAAAGAGGGAAAAACAACATTCAGACTGAAGCAAATTTCAATGGAGAGTGCTTTTGTAATTGAGATCAAATCATTACATTACATGTCATTTAGCTGACGCTTTTATCCAAAGCGACTTACAATTGCTATATATATCAGAGGCCACAAGCCTCTGGAGCAACTATGGGTTAAGTGTCTTGCTCAGGGACACATTGGTTGATGTATCGCAGTGGGAATTGAACCCAGATATTCCACGCCAAAGGCATGTGACATATCCACTGCGCCAATACCACATACACATTTGTAGTTTTGAAGGGAAACATGGGACCTCATTTCTGGGGTGGTTGTATACCTTTACAAGAAAATGAGGACAGAGAGATTAGTGGCTTCTTGTGTTTGCATTGACCTTTAGAACCATTTGAACTAATATAATTCACACTTGGTTACAAATAGTTCCAACATTTTTTTTACAATAATTTAAAAAGTCAAGTCCATTTAAATGTCTGATTAAAAAAATGTCAAGGCAGTGAACTCAGATCAAATGGCAGACTGACATATTTTTGTTTCAGAACCCTGAATGACGTGTATTTCAGCCTATGGGGAATTGCCATTAGTGTCTCAAACTGCAGCCTGGAGGGCAATAGGGTATCCCAGGTGGTCATACTTCAGGCTGTGCATATCTGAGTTGAAGGGAGCATTTTTATCCATTGAACCATAAAGTTGAAAAAGACGAAACACAGCTAATGCAGCTGTAACTACACATCAGCAGTGGAATACGTCCTTGCATGCTTGCAGTTATTGTTTCATTTCCTGTCATCTTTTATACACAGAAGATTAACTGGTGTGACCTCAGCGGTAAAATGGCTGCCGAATGTGCTGACCGCTTATCATATTTTTGATGATGCCACAGGGGAGGGGCCGGCACCAACCCCTGATTTACACCTTTAATGTCTCCTGGCCGTAAACATTCACCCTCCACCACAGTGTTTTAAAGAACTAATGATTTAGATGAATCAGAGACAAAGTGCTGAAGGTCTCCTTTCTACTGGGCCACTGCCACAAAGCAGCCTGCTGAGTCAGGACTCTGAATAGACAAACACATCATTTACGAAGCTCATCACAAACTGCACAAGACGCAGTCCTCAAAGGACGAATGCTCGGCTCTGATTAAGCAGTCCGGAGTGAGGTGGACCGTATGCTGCTAGTGTTGGGATAAACTCTATTCATAAGGATTCCCGACATTTTGTTAAAATAAAATGTTCTGCAACAGCCCACAGTGGAAAGTTTAAATTTTGAATAATTAAATTGGAGGTGCTTATCATTGTTAGGGTCAAATAGAGGAACACAATGTGGTCTTATTTCTGCTTCTGTTCAGTTTATGTCAAATCAAGTAGTAGCTTTTAGGAGCTAAGAGCCCACAGGTGGAGAAATGTAATTGGAAATGTCAAGCATTTCTGTTTTTACAGTACAAGACCAAACACAATCTCAACTGTCAGTTGTCAGAAGTGGAAAAAATAGCACCAAGTTGACACAATCTGAAAAGACTGAAGCAAACGCTACAATTGTAACAATCAGTAAACTTGTTATGGAGAGAGGAGCGACTGAGAGGCATGAGGAACATGAAAGAAATATGAAAACGGCTTTATCAAATTGCTCAGCCATGAGTTCCTGCCACAAGGTTTCCTCGTAACATTAGACCTGTACGTCTGTGTGTGCGTTTGCATGTGTACTTTACCTCTTTATTATGCACTTGCAGTCGGAGAGCTTGCGCTCACACATTTGTCTTTGTTGGGTGTGTTATTACCTTCGGGAAAATCCATCACACTGCTTAATTCAGCCAAGTAATCACCCGCTCAGAGTCATTTCTTGTGCTTTCCTAAACTGCAAACAGAACGCCGTAGCATACTCAGCACATTGTTTTTCTTAGGGCCTAACCAATCGGCATTCATCAAGCCATGTGTTGACCCAGTCAATGCACAGCCGGCTGGAGATATGAATGAGGGAACAACTTGAAAAATACATGTGGGTTATGCACTACTTTTTGCGGTTCACTCTTGACCCCGCAGACACAGTCAGTCCACAGACAGGCTCCTGTATCTTTTAAGACGGCTATAAATGATTCAAACGCTCTGTAGCTGCTTTATTCCCCAGTGTGGTACGACTGTGGCTGAAATATGGATCGATGCACCGCACTGTAATGTAGATGTATTAGCGGGTTGTGAGGGTGTGAGAAATCCTTGAATACTGTGGGCGATATCACCTTGAACAACTACAGCAGTGTTTAGCAATGGATATGCTGGTTACATAACTCACAAACATGCACCGTTTACACAAACCACAAACAAAACCTAACAGCAAATGAGATCAGAGAAAGCAGATAAACTAGGGGAGCCATTATCCTAGCTGCAAGCAGAGCCAGATATGCCAGGAATACAGACACAGTATTACATTAACTCTGGATTTGATTTGTCTGATAGACTTAGATATTTCCTCTTGGATACATTTAATGTCACAGTAGTTTAGCAGTTTTGACATTGTGCAGGCAAAGCACACTACCACCACTAATACAGTACAGTGTGTCAAAGTAATGCATGTGTGTGGGCGTTTGTGCTGTCTGGCAGGTAAACAGGTCACAGTTAAGATGTAAAGACAAGACACTCAATGGAAGAAACATTAGGGACTGTCTTTGTGAAAAAAAAACACATTAGGTGAATTCACGCAAAACCCTCCAATGATTTTACATGTCAGTGTCAATATACTAGCCCCTGGGAGTACTACAGCCTTTGGCTCTGGCATAGTTTTGTCAAGTTTGAATAAATAATACAAGTGACATCACCCAGGTATCTTAGCTTATGCTTGGAGACCCCAATTTTTTTAACAGCATTAAAAACTGGGGGGGCATGCATTTACCAGGCATGGAGGTTCTAATGAAATATGCTTTTTAGTTGCATAAAGTGAAGTGTAAGACCATTTTGGAAAATCTGGGCATGCGCTGAATCAGTTTTGACCAATATTTTTTTTTTTTAGATTTGTCACTCCCAAGTCCCCCCGACATTATGGAAGGGAGATACTAAATTCCTGAAGTACGCTTTTATAACTGTGTACCTTGAGAAGCTACTTTGTCAGACATACAACAGACGAGCAACAGATGTATTCTGTTTAAAGTGCAGCGAAAATAAAACTACTTTGCTTTGATAAAGAATCAACAATAATCAGTCAATAAAAGTCAGTAATTGGCCTGTTTCTATCATGCCGTCAACAGCAGCGATCTGATTTCATGCTGTGCGCGCCACTACCAATGAAAACTATTACAGTGTTTAGAGAGGTAATTACAGAATGGAAATGAATAGTATCACAAACACTGTTTGATTTCATAAAAAATCTTACGGATTATAGCTTTTAATTTTATGCTCTTTTTTTTTGTTTCAGACTTAATAGTTTTTGTGTATTACATTAGTTTGTGAAATGTCATTAGGTTAATGAAACACAAATATATTTTTTTGTTTATTGGCATTGTCAACCAGGACAGGTGAGGAATTAAAGAACAATATTTTAATTAACAAACATCAAGAAGGTCACTCTATATCACTCACAGAGACGATGTCTTCAGTATTTCGATGTTCGGTGTACATACTGTATTTCCTGTGATGCTGAAGTGTTTTAAAAATGAGGAAACAAGATCCGCTGTTTTCAAATTTAGCTCTGTCCCTCCGATCATAACCCACTCAGCAGTCAGCGGACCTCATGGGGTGTGGTATGCGTATCATTAAACAATGAACTGTTAAGAGCACATCAATCCAACACAACAAGAGAAGTGAGACGCCTCTCCTTTGCACGTTGTTAAGCCAAAGTCATTCGAGTGCATTGATAAGGCCGTCTGGTGAATGACTAGAATGAATAGTTAGCAGTGGCTGCAACCTCATTACAAGGACAAACCGCGTACAGCAGGAGGCTGATATCTTTGGCACAGCCCCACTCCGCTGTTTCCAATTTGAATTTGAGAAGGGAATAATGCTTAATGCCTTTCCCCGCGTTGATATTGGCTTGTATTGGACAGCGACCCGTGAAATGAATATTTTTGTGAGATGAGATTTGTTATAACAAAGAGGAAGGCCTGCTTTTCCAGCCGACCGAGTAAGACCCGACACAGGAGAGTAGAGGTATTGTATGTTCAGGACATGGAGAGCTCAGAGACTGATAATACCTGAGAAAAAGGATGGAGGAGGGAGAAAGGAAAGATGAAGAAGAAAGGCAGGATTAAAAGGTAGATTGTTGTGACAAACAGCAGGATAGCTGACTAAGACTAGGCTTACATAAGATTTGCCTTTTGATCTGATTGAGCATTTAGCCATAATATTAAATATTTGGATTAGAATTCCTCATGGGGGCGACAGAAACTACGCACTATAGCTTTAAACTGTTATGGAGGTGTGTGGTATGATCTGCATATTTTATAATACAACTGCACATTTTGTAGACATGCAATGAAAGTTCTGTACATTGTAGTCAAACATTTCTTTAATTGTAGGAAAGGTCATGGCTTGAAGCAGGTGTGTGATTGGGGAACGTAGCAAGCCGGCAGAAAAGTTCCCGCACACAAACATCATTTTTGGCAGCAGCCGTATCAATTTTGTTCCCGATTTTTATTGTAGCAGAATCTCTGACTCTTTTTGTACCTTTTATTATTTATTTCTGTTACTTTCTAAACTTATCTGTATTTATTTCCGGTGTTTCTATCGTACTGCTGGAACAACCAAATTTCCCCGATGGGAATCAATAAAGGTGTGTTTTATCTTTTAATAATAATAATTCATATTCTCAGTAATAGTTCAAAGTAGAATTGTATATAATTTTACTTCTAACTTTTCTTTTTACAGTTTAAAAATACAGAGAACACATGTCTTGCTTTTGGTGATGAAGTTTTTCTAAGATGGATTATCATCAATTTCTTCTCTCAATTTCTGGGCACGCAGGGGCATTATTAGAGTCTTCCTCTGGACAAACAAACTGACTTCCTGCTGGCTGCCTGCACACATGAATGGCATGAAAGGCTTTCAGAGATTTTGGGGATTTGTGACTCAAAGACTAACTGTGGCCTCAATATGGTGTGCTTGTATGTTGCATCAGCTTTAATTTCAACCAATTGTAATATTGATAGTGAAAATGTGTTGATTCCTGTGGTGCTTATTAAGAAATACTGTGTAAAGAGGTTATATAGACAAAATAAAAAAATATAGACAGTGAGTTACATTCGTGAAAAAACTGAACATCACAATTCAAATATATATAGACAAGTGAAAGATTAAAAATAGTGCTGTGCAAATATTAATCCAACAGGTATCATCCTATCAACCCATCTGACAGAAGCACAGCCTCATTACAAACCCAGACAGCCCATCCCCTCCTCTGTGTCATCCTGTTCTCTTTCATTTTTTGAACGTGGCAGGGAACAATATCAGTGTTATGCATGTACCCTCCTTTCCGGTAAAGGGGGAATGAATTTTTTCAATGGGCTCATAAATTCCTGCACTACCTGGTTGAGCACCGTTAGAATGCACGATGGTTGGCTGGCCCGGCTCTCTTGGCCGAGAATATAGATCTGGATTGACAGCTGCTCCGTCCTGTCTGCCACTGTTAATCATTGAAGGATTTGGGCTGCCGGCAAGCAGCTCTGCCAAGCGACCTTGAGCCCTGCTGGGGCAGAAGGACTCCAACTAAAAGCCTGCTCCCCTGTTGCAGCAAGCAAGCAAGAGGCACTTCAGCCAAATGACTCAATTGCCCCATAAGAGAGATTGATAGTTATCTAAATGTGCCACATTGTTGGAGTGTATTCCCTTTGAAATTTGGCATTCATGTGTCAACATGGTGAGTTTGGTAATCATACTCTGTGTGGAAAACTTGGCCAGTTATGTAACTTCAATGTACCATCATTTACTGTGCAGTCCTTTGTTCATGAGCTCATTTGTACGTCTTTTACCTAAAATTCTTTAGACTTCTTTAGACTTTAGACTCTTTTACGCACTGTGTCACACATTATTGTTGACTGAGACAGCACATACAATCATTGACAGCGATAATGATGGCGTCATTCTGAAGGAAAAAACGACATATTTGAAAAGGGCTCTTTATGTGATGTCTGTATACTGTAGTTTATCCACAGCGACACTGTAGATAAGGACACAGAAGAAGCTGGAGAACGGGGGTGAACATGCAGTAGTAAAGCGAGGAAACGTATTAGCTGTCATGCTAGAGAGGAATGGCACTGAGATAGTGGAAGAGTCTGCTTGGTGCCAACTAAAAAAAATAAGCCTCTTACTATCTTTTGCTCTGTTGCTCTCCTCTGTCGCTCACCCATTCTCTCCATAACTCTCCATCTGTTTGGGTAAACGCTCAGTAAAAGAGAAGTCCAGGATCCAGACTCCAGTCCCGTATTTTTGCTCCAACCATGCTGTTGGAACCAGCAGCAGCAAATGCCTGTTTTGCCTGCCTCTCCTCTCTCCTCTCCCTCTCTCGCTGCGCGCTACTCTGCTCTGCTGCAGTGGATGGTCCTCACGCTGTGCTCGCAACTCGTCTCAGTGGAGGAGATCTGAGTCTCTCACTCGTCGTTTTCCCACCCTTCTTTTTGTTCAAGCCCTCATTCTTTTGCCCCCCTCCGCCCCCACCCTATACCCATTGTCAGAGGGTCTGGACAAATGTGAGGGAAAAGTCATAGGATAGACGAGAGAGAAGGGAAAAGCTCAGGAAGTGTTTAATCCAACATCTCCTGCACATATGACTGTGTTATGTTCTGCTGTCTCCCGGTGACAGAGAAGCTTGTGCCCTCAGATACCACCTGCTTCTAGACTCTGTGCCAGGTAAGTTCTTTCTCTGACTTCATGGTTTTGTTCTGTGTTTGATGTAGTGGGTGACAGAGGAGCATCTTTCACCCGTTTCTCTCTGACGGGGGGGTTTGACATGTTCTAAGGAGGAGATGACATTTTGGCAGAAGTTGTGTGTAAACAGGTCCAACATACAGTAGGGTATGGTCAACATATGGCATAGTGTGTGTGTGTGTCTGTGTGAAAAATCTGTGTTTTATATTATAACACTTGGGCTCTCTCAGCTTCCATCATATTTGCCAAAGAGCTCTGCAATGAATTCTGATCTACTGCAGCAACTTGAAATCGTTTTTTCTCTCTTTTTAAATATTGAGTCAGGATTAGCCTTGTTTACCCCTTTTTTACTGTACATGATTGGCATGTTTCACACACTGCCATCCATAATCCGATTTATGAGAAGGAGAAGTGGTAGCTTCTATTAACGTGTACATTTGGGGGGGGGGGTATAAAAAAGTGCAGTATTATTTTTATTTCTTGAGGGAAACCCTGTATACGTACTGTGCGTGGAGTACAGTGCAGCACAGATGATAACAAGAAGATTCTATGACAGCATTGTTGAGGGAGCATACTATACTACACTGTGTTTGCGTATGTGTGTCAGCATGTACGTGCGGGTGTGTGGGTGGCTGTATGCGTCGAAACTCTCATGTAGGGTTGAGCCCTGAGTGGGCAGTGTGTACGTTTTGTGAATGAAGTGCTTTTAATTTCAAGGAGAAAGTGCATGTGTGTGCACACACGTTTCCACTGTCATGTGTGCGTGTGTGTGTTTCCCTTTCAACACTACCAACCGTCTTTGTCTTCCTCGTCTGTGGTTGTGGCATCAGCATCACACGCTCACTTTTGTGAAACACTCGTCAACAGCACAGTACTGTCTCTTCATCAGGTATTGGGTGGCGTTCGACTGTGGGTGGTGACTTGGTGACGATTTACAACCTTGGTTCCCGGGTTCTTTCCCCCCTGGTGTAAATCAACCTGCATGGTGAAGCACGGAGCCACTGCAGCCAGTTAGAGGTGATGCTTTGGATGTTCATGTCCACTGCTGCACTGCAGACGGACTCTCTCCCACCAAAGCTGCTAACAGACTTTGTGTTGCTCAGCCACAGACAGCGTAGGCTTGGTTAGAGAGGCTCTTCATCTATTAGCCTGTGGTATTTGAACAGATGCTCGTAATCCAAAGTAACTTCCAGCAGTCTGTGTTTTTGCAGGTGCAGGTAGACCTATCTGGTGGGAGTTATAACCAGTGGCTGGCATTATTATTGTCGTGCTTAAACAACTGTGTCACTAATGCCACTAAGCTGAACAATCAGAGCTCTAATTGAACGAGGGATCTCCAGTTTTCAGCAACAGACAACTTTTGGACATATGCATTTGCAATAATTAACCCCCATTGGTTCCTGTGGCTTGTCCGTCCTTCCCGATTTATGCACATTAATTAGAATTACAGGCCCTAATTTCAATGGGGCCTCCCCCTACATGCATCTAGCATACAACTCTAGATTCTATGTACTGTATATGTATAAGGCAGCCAAAGGGAAGGCCTGGTCCAAGTCACAGTGAAAGATATAATCTGTCTTGCTGAAATGTCATTGAGCCAGAACACCACCTCGAAGGGTACTATATCACATAGCTCTGCGTCTTCCCACTTAATGCAAGTGCTTGTTTTGCTGCCTTCATGTTCAGGTGCATAGGAAAAGCATGGCTTTTCCATTAGTGAAAAAAAATGAAGGGGCTAAAGGCATAGGACCACCCTAAGTGTCACAGCTCTGGTTAAGTGGTGAATTTCAACCCATGTTCCACACTCATAAAGCATAAATCCTTATTAATTCCAATTCAACTACAAACACTTTCATTTCCTTTGCACACATGACTGAGCAATTTGCACTGATAATTGCAATTGTGTCTTTGCAGTAGTATCAGAATTAGATCCAGCACCAGCCACATTTTGCAGGTTGGTGTATGGTAATTTCAAGCCCAGCACATACTGTATGCATGCAAACCTTAAAATGACCAGTTATCCCCTATCCTCTATTAAGCTGTGGTACTTCACATAGCACTGACCAGTTGAAATCAAGCACCAACCTTGAGCAATGTAGATATACAGTATATATTAACCTGGCTGATGATGACAGAGTATAGATTGTCTTGTCAGACACCTGCTGTGTTGGGTTTGTCCTTCTCTAAGCAGCCTGACAGGGAATCAGGATGAAGCAGCAGTGAGACAGATACAGCTGTTGTTCCGTTGAAAATGATGCTGTCACATTTACCTTCAAGCAAGATGAATGACTTTTGAGTGGCGGCTGAATTTGATTGCACAAAAGGCTTGCTTGCATAATCTGTTTTCCTCAGGTTGATTAACATGGCCCGTGTGTGTCATGTTTAGTTTGAGGCCTTGGTACAAGCTGAACTGTGATCGCATGCAACATGTTTGTTCCATTTCTGTCTAATGCACGCTGCCAATGTGCTTTTGAAATAATCAGGCGATTCCCAGAAGAAGCAAATGACTGACAAATGAAGAAATTGGTATTAATGCACACACACACACACACACACACACACACACACACACACACACACACACACACACAGGCGTCAGCGTTTTAAATAATGCACAGATGAAGAAGAACCATTCTGAGCGTTCTTGGCAGCACACAATGGATATCTGGGACAATGGACTCGCAGCTTTTCACAGTAACAGTCATGGACGCTCAAACGCTAAAGATCTCAAACAATGAAAACAGCCGTCATCCCTCTGCATCTTGAATGTGCTGTAGCTGTACAGTAGCTGTGAGACCATGTATGCAATATTGCCATCAGCCTATTGCAATACTAGTTAACATCATTTCACACGAATTACAAGTATAATAGAAAAATCCATAATACCTATGACAATAATTTTATTTGTGCAAGAGGCCCGGAGTTACACAATTTAAAGTGAGTAAAGGAAGGCCAGTGTTCTTAAAAAGGTTATTGGGCTGTGAACGTTTGCAGATTGTTAAGTGGTTTTTGAAGCGGATGGCGTTGATTCAGTTCTGTTCGCATCGTTACGGTGACAAATCACGTTTGTAGAGCGATTTCATGGTTTGCGGGCCACTCGTGTTACTTTGCACAGCTTAAGGAAGCATATTGTCACCGTCCAACAGGGACCAGCTACTGGAACAACAGTGACGTGTCTCTGAAAAAATTGTTACGTACATAAAGAGATACACATCTGTTGGGATGCAGCCTCAAGAACAATTACCAGCATGGGAATGTGTTTGAATAAATTGGAGAATGAGTTTTTAAAATACCTGACAGCTTTTGTGCACATTTAATTTGTCATGGATCATCGTTTCAGCAGCTGACATGGATGGAAGCTGTGGTAGGGTAGGGTATTTATTTTGGATGGTTGACTGGGATAATGTTTCACAGCTCTGGATGACTGCAAAACTCTTGTGGGACAAAAAGATGGTGGCCTGCAGCTTGTCACCAGTCAGTAAGGTGTTCCAAAGTGGGATGAAGTGGCCCACTCGCTGGAGATGATCAGCCTGGTGTCAGATGTGTGTGTGTGTGTGTGTGTGTGTGTGTGTGTGTGTGTGTGTGTTGTGTGTTTGTTTGCATGTGAATGTGAGGCGTGAACAAATAGTCCACAATCAGTCTGCTGGGATAATGGTTTTGACTCCAATCAGTGTCCAACTGACTCCATCAACCCCTCTCGTTTTGGAAAAAACACACACACACACACACACACACACAGACACAGACACGCACACACATGAGCAAACATGTGGGATGCCTCAGTCGGCTCTTCAGAGCAGGCTTCTCTCCCGGTAGGTAATCTTGAACTTAACCCAAAAGAAATACAAGAGAAGAAAGCTCCCCTTTCTTTTGCTTAACTATCCCTCTCCCACTCTTTCATGAACACACTCTCTCTTGCCATTTTCTCTCTCTCTCTCTCTCTCTCTCTCTCTCTCTCTCTCTCTCTCTCTCTCTCTCTCTGCTTCATCACTTTTTTTTCTTTTCTCTTTCTCACTGGCTGTCAATAGGTTGCGCTGCAGCCTGAGCCAGGGCCAGAGCTCAGCCTCTGAGCCACAGGTAAAGCATTAAAGCCAAATGACTCATGCACTGAAACAGAATAACCTCTTCGGTACTTCAAAGCACTGCTCCGGCCTGCTTCTTAAAAGTTACACCTGAATAAGCTGCTCCAGCAGCGTTGCATTTTCTCTTTACCTCTACCAGTAGTTTGCTGACACACCTTCACGCCTCTGATACACCAAGTCACAGGATGATAAACTGTTGTGTGCTCTGGCACACCGCCTTCGCCACCTTGTGCTGTTGTGTGTGTGTGTGTGTGTGTGTGTGTGTCTGCAGAAAAGGGTTGTCTATATATAGTATGTGGAGATTTTTGTATTTGAAAGGTATTAGAAGGCATTAATATAATTAATCCTGTTAAATATTGTTTACAGGCAAAACCTCTTGAGATGCATAACTTGTTTTCAAAAGAGCTATGATGACAAGGCAATCACAAACTATCCTGCACCGTATTACGTTTTTGTAGGAATTCTCAGACAGAGTAGAGACACAATTTCTAAATATATAGGGGATCTTACAACACACAACAAAATGAGCGGGGCAGCAGATACTGTTTGTGAATTCCATTTCTAATAAATGTATTGTTAATCATTTTAACAAAAAAGCTAAAATAGAAAGCAACAAAGGGTGACTTTGCTTTTTCTTTTTAAATGAAATCCTTCTGATCTTACGCTGGTCAGCTTTAGGCACAAAACCAACTTGTCAGGTGTAGGGAAAGATTGTGTTTTTTGGATTAAAGCAACTGCTTGGTTAAGTTTAGAAAAAAATTTCGGTTTGCATTAAAATATATATATTCAATTAAAGTTATGGGACCCTCGTGTAAAATAACCAACACTGACTGTCTGTTAGAAATGGGAAACAAACACAATCACCCGTAGCAAAGTCTGACGTTTTGTTGACCTGTCCATCCACCCCAACCTCCTCTTTCTTATGCAGACTCTGTGGCTTCACAGCAACGCCACCCTACCTCCTCTTTACTGTAGCTCCTGACGGACACAAGTCTTAATTACTGCAACGCGAGAAGGCTTTGTCCCTTGAACGTAAACATATGTCATTTTGGGGAATTCGATTGCTCTTGTCGAGAACGGTCTTGATTTCAGAGGGTCAGTTCTGTTTTAGCCCTTTGAACCACCTTTGGGTTGGTCATTACAAAAATACTTCAAACTTTTGTTCAAACTTTACTTTATTCTCTCTAGTGGAGATCCCAAATATCGCTGAAACTTAAAAATATGTCAGGTTGAGTTTGTATGGTATTTGTGTGGAGTTCTGTATGATGTTTGTATGATGCACAAAACATACAGAATATTTCAATTTGATGTAATTGTGCAGCCACATGATTCTTGGGTTTAAATATGTCATGTGAACATCATATGGCTTTAAGAAAGAGTTGGAAAGTGAGGATACAGAATATATACTGTGTATATATATATATATATATATATATATATATATATATATATATATATATATATATATGCTTATAGCTCCATTAAAGCTACTTAAGGGGAAACATAAGGGGAAAATGGGTTGCTAAAAATTGTATTGTATGTAGCACAAGCTGCATTCTTTATAGTGTTATGCATGTGATATCCAAAAGCATGTTGAATTTTGTAAAATGTGCACAAAGCTTACTTCTGCTTTTTAATTGATACCACCACTACACAAAACTAATTCATTTGCTCAGGTTTAGAATTCTGTGTTTGTTTGACACCACATTGCAGGGCCTTGCTCCCTTAGTTGCCATGGAGACACCATTAGGCAGTGGTGCTGCACCAATTTTTGTATATATATTTTTTTTGCATAACCCCACGGCAAACTGCGCTGCTTATCGGGAACTCTCCTGTGCCAACTCCAAGTGTGGGTGGATAGATGGGTGCATGTGCATGAGAGTGAGTGGGAGTGAAAAAAAGAAAGAGATCAAAACAAGGTGGAATGGATTGAGAGAATGAATGGAAACAGGAGGGGGGGGGAGAATGACAAGGAGAGGAATGAATGATGGAGACAACGACAAACACGCACACAGATGCACGCTGACCACACACTCATATACAGTACACACATCCTCCAGCAGAGATGACTAGATTACGTACGTGTGAGTGAGCAGGGTGAGAGTGTGTGGGTGGAGGGATGCCGCAACAGTGCAGCTTATTTTGCCTTCAGATTGATCCCTGCAAACGTCTCTCTGGGGCTTCTCACTGCATTACCTCAAGCCAATTCACACAGCATGATGCCAAATCCAGATGTACCCTCATTATTATCACAGAGTTTGATAATGATAATGTTTTTTAGATCCCCTGTAATGTGTATTGTTTTCTGAGAGGAATAAACATATTGATGTATAATACAATGCAATATAATTTACATGGACTAATTTAGTTAATCATCAATTGAAAATTCACTTACTGACCCCAGGTTATACAATACTCTCTTTCCTTAAAGGGTAACTACGTTTTTTTTCAACCTGGACCCTATTTCCCTATGTTTTTGTGTGTAAGTGACTGATAGGAACAACAATCTTTGAAATTGGTCCAGTATTAAACGTGAACGCCGGAACCTGCAGCCACAGACCGGACTGCAATGTAACACTATAGGGCAGCATCAGTTTGGGCCACTAAAAGGGCTGTTTTTGCCACCGGCAGACTCAGATTATTATTATATTTATATTATTAGTGTCTGACAATATTATGGAAAGGATCCCTACAGAGAGAGACCTTTATAAAACCTATTTGAGACCTTTATGTTTAACTAGAAACAGCTCTGAGGTCGCTAGCGTTAAACCCACCAGATTCCATTTAAAAAAAGCAATACTTTTAGCGTGTATAGAGCCAACATATTTTCACATGTAAGTCGATAAACTGTGTGTTTATTTCAACCAAAACTAGAGTTGTGATGTTTGGAAAAGTGGAAAGACAACCCAAAATGGCTTTTTCATAGTTTTGTTTTGTTTCTGTTGACTTTGAATGAAGTGTATTTAGCATTAAAATTACTGTGGAGTCTGAGTCTGTTGGGCTTAGCGAACGCAATTTCGCAGATGTTTTTATGTTTAAAAAAAGGATCTTACTATTTAACAGAAAGGTCGACCTCCTTAGAAATCCTTTCCATAATGTTTTCAGACACTTAAAATATGAATCTGAGCCTGCCTGTCAGTGGCAAAACAAGCACTTTTGTGAAGGTAAATACAACCTTTACAGTTGCCCCATTAACTAACATTGTAGCTTGTTTCGCCGCTGCTGACTGCAGCGATCTCACTTAATACTGGACAATGTTAAAGATTGTTGTTCCCATCAGTCATCATAGGAAAATAGGGTTCCAGGTTGAAAAAAATGGTAGTTACCCTTTAAACCTACCCTGGATATTTGCTCATTTTCGTTACTGAAAAAAAATCTATTTACTAATTAATAGTTGGATTTCTTGCATCATTTAGCATACATAAACATGTTTGCATGTAGTTAGAAATAGGGTACGATGCTATTACAGCTTTAACCTCAGCTAAAGTTGTAAATATTTACGAACACAGTGAAATGCTCTGTGATTCTCATTGGTTGGATTGTTGCGCTTGGTCAGCAGGTGTCACAATTGGACACCGCTTCATGTTTAATTGTAATGGAATTACTGTAAATGCATTAAAAATGGCTTATTGGGTCTTTAGGTTTTTGGGGGTTTTGCATTAAGGTGGGGCACGTTGGTTATGTGTTGAGAAAGAATAGCTCTAAATAGACTTAGTTTCACAAGCTCAAAAACATGTAGTTACGACTGACTAAATCATGCCTTTCAGTCATGTTCAGCCATTATCATTTGAGCACTTCTCTCTGCAGGTCGTATCAGTCTTCACCACCTACTTCTATATTCACAACAGTCACATATCCCTTTGTCTTATCTGGTTTACTTAGTGATGGACATTTTAAAAGGACATACAGGAGCGTTATTTAATTAGAGATGATGTGTAGTTGTGTCACTCGTCAACAGCAGGCTAATAGAAAACAGGTCTTCTTGCTTATGGTGTATTGATGTTCTATACTGATATCCACAAAAATGTGCTGAAAACATGACTAGCATAACTAGATTTCTGCTCAATGTTCTAATATTTAGATGTTGTAATCCTGCCTCTGTCTAGCGCTTCAGAATCATAACTCTTTCAACTAGAGATGCACCGATTACAACTTTCTAGGCCGATTCCGATTTTCATTGAGTTAGGCCAACCGATACCGATTTTAGCCGATTCCGATTTAATTTTTTCTAACCACTTTTATTTAATAGAACATTTTGCACAGAACATAGAAAATTTTTGAAAAGATAATGGATCACTATAAAATAGAACTATATAAATTACTCCTGGTGTGGGAAATTCACACATCTAAAGTGCAATGATTGCAAAGTGCAAACATTTCCTTCTTTTCACATCCAATATCCCAACAAAAAAAAATGTGATTTGGGTTTTTGGTGTCGTCCCTCCACGCCCTACTTTTTCCTTGTAGGTGTGGCATATTGCAAACTTGTTATCTTCTGAACACATGCTGAAAAATTTCCAAACAGCTGACGAGTTGCGAGAAGAGCACGGACACGCGCTTCACACCGCGAGCGGGTACGCGACACACGGCAAAAAAGTTGAGAGAAAGGAAAAAGAGACTGTACTGTCGCGTCCGTGTGTGCGTGCGTCCTTGAGAACTGAAACTCGTATGACTTATGTTGTCAGTTAATTGTAGCATTGACCGCCATGAAATCGGCATTATGTCAGACTGACCTGCCGGTCGCTGGTCATGGCCGAGCACGTGAAAACCGGCTAATTCCGGTTCCCGGCCGGTCTATCGGTGCATCTCTACTTTAAACCATCTTCAAAATAAAATTATACAAAAAGAATTATTCAACAAAATAACAAAATAATTGTTCTACCTTACCATTTGGGTTAGCCTTTGCCTCGTCCACACTCCTGTCTGAGGGGTTTTGTTAGACCAGGGGTTCTTCAAAAATACCTGGATGAGAATTTCAATTCATCACCCTGGGACCTTGGTTTTCAAAAATGTAGCAGTCTTCATTATCTTGGACAAATGACTTATTATGGAGCATGTTCTTGCTTTGCAAGGTATGCATTGCTTACTCAGAGGGTCATGGCGAACAGAGATGCTGAGATCTGTGACAGATCGTCATGACCTCCGATGTGCTGTGGACACAGTGTGCTCCTTCAGGGGAGGTAGGTGAGACTGCGTAGTCATAGGAAAAATGTAGTCATCATTGCTAGGTTTTGAGACTTACACAGATGGAGAGAATGATTTTTGATAAACCAAAATCAAGCAGCTGGTTCATATCCAACATCTCTTAAGATAGTTATAACTGTCTTTAATTGCTAAGTAATCAAAGAGACAGATATCAAGTCTATATTTCTTGTTTGGTTCATGGATACAAGAGTATTCAGGTCATGATTTTTAAGCCACATATGCCAAAAATGACTTAAACTTCGGACCAGCCAGTATCCAAAAAACTGTCTAACATATACTGTCAATGAGCACAGTGACCATCTGTATACGGACAGTACCATGGCCAAGAGGCTGCCAGGAGGACCTTTTCTATTTCTTCTCTTCACTCTGTGCTGTCTGTCTCTCTCTAATCCACCAATGCCCACAATGGAATGCACACATTCTCTCCATCTGAGTCCTGAATCAGTCTTTTTTCCCTTGTTTAATCTTTTTTTTTTTCTGCAGTTTAAGCACAAACAAAGTTTGATATTGCTTTGGACAATCTTGAAAGTATCCAGTGTGAATTTACTGCTGTAAATTCTCTCTGAACACCTCCCTCTCACTCTGTCTGATTTCAGCACAGAGACAAGTCCATGTACTGAAAGTGTGCCATTTTGACATCCCTGAATCACACAAACAAACCATCCAGATCCCTTCTATGGTATTAATGTATTCTCTCACAAGTCTTGCTGGTGTCTCGGAGTCTTTACCCATGCCTTCACAAACCCTACTTTAAAAACACAGCCAGTGCATTAGAGACTATCGGAGGACTGTTTGAAGCACCCTGTTTTGGACTACCCTATTACTTGCTAATGAGAACAACGGGTGCTACGGTCACAACACTCAGCTGAGTTGGGATGTGATGCACTAGCCTATTCCAAAAATAGGGAGTGTGTTGACGTGATCTGCCCTATACTGTGGTGTTGTTCAATGCCAGTATTAATTGCCAACATTTTGCTGGAGCCAAAGATTTCTATGTTCGCATGAGCTCGATGGTATTTACCCACAAGTCTTTTATAGCTATGAAAGTAAAAACAAAAAGCTTGTTACTTATGCACACTCGTATGTATTGATAGGGACACATGCATTAAAAGTGTGTCAGATAAGTACAAAAACAAATAATGGAGTGCCATCACTGCTGATAACAAGAAAGACTGAGAGAATGTTCATTGTTTAGTGAAGTTTGGTGAAGGGTTGATGGGCTCTAGTTTTAATAGTGTGTGTGTGTGTGTGTGTGTGTGTGTGTGTGTGTGTGTGTGTGTGTGTGTGTGTGTGTGTGTGTGTGTGTGTGTGTAGCTTTACTGTGAGTTTGGGACTTCTGGAAAATCACCAGGCCTAAGCTGTCTGTAGATGGTGAATAAATACATCCAAACTGTAGGCTGGCTGCTTATTAACCCACAACGCCTTTTATTTTTCTACACCTTAGCTAAATCCAGAAGATGAGACCTATGGTTGTAGAGGATTTGGAGTTGTTGAAACGCACCTCTGATGGAGCTGCATTGAATGTTTTCATTGAGTAATGAGTAAAGAGTAGTTGATTGCAATATTTAAGTGACTTGCCCAACACTGGTAATGGGTACGTTTGCCTCAAATGTCTACACAGAGCTTGTCAAACTGTAGGTCCCAAAAGCCCGGCTGTTGCACTGTTTCTTTTCCCTCAAGGCACTGGCAGTCACTTTATAATGCACAGTCACTGTGCAGGCTGGATAGACTCCTGTTTGTGCTCGGTTGCTTGCCACACACGCACCAAATTGCTATTTGGTTACAGTTTGTAAATCATAGCTGATGCCTTTGCCACACTCAAAACAGACTTTATCTCTCTTTTATGGAGCTTTTCATTCAGGACTTTTACAATTATTTGGTGAAATGTGATGGTAACTGGAACAGATTAGAGGTGCAGGCTAAGGGGGCATCATTTTTCAGTGGATCGCAGGTAGAGGCAGGTGCAGCAGAAAGTACAGCAGGTGCAGGCAGCGTTGTTAGAAAAAGCAATGGGAGCGGGGCTTAAAATAGACAGAGTTTATGTCACTGGGCTTCTCTAGTGTGTACCTTCTGAGGAGATACTTTGTTGGAGTTGACCATCATTAAGACCAGAAGACTCAACTATAACTTCTGACTTCCCAGACTGACCCGCTCCACTCTTCGTAGACGTCAAAGACCTTCAGAGGAAGTTTTTGAGATCAGATAACCAAGAGAGCATGAATGAGTGTTGTTGTGTTATGTCTATAAAGTCACCACATGTACTGCCATGAGCTACAGTAGCATAGAATACATGAGTCACTTCGCTGCCATCTATTTAAATTGCTCACGCATCAGTCATCATGAGAATGCAATTACACCCACTCCCCCACAGCTCCTTTTAATAGCCACAATGTGACATGACCATGACACACTGCCAAATGTTAATCAAATGACTGTGGCATGAGTATGGTCCCAAACCTCCACAGCCACAGACATGAAAAACATGAAACACAATTGTTTTACTTGTAAGAACTGTGTTCACTCATTTCATATTTACACCTTCTCCATGTGTGTAGAAATGTGACACCTTTGCGATGATGTGGTGGTGATCTAACACCTTCATCTCCAGATCCGTATCAGGTCCATTGTCAGGCAATGTGTTTGTTGGGGCATCACACAACCACCCCCTCCTCTTCCTCACAGCTGATCTGTAGCAGGTCCAGCCAAAGACCTGCTGACTAGTAAGAGGCAGGGTCATTAGGCCAGGTGGTGATGCTGTGATACCCACTGAGCACCACATGTCTGGCATTAACACCTACAGACAGGACTATAGATTTGTGTACTCCGATCATTAATCATTGTTCTAGGAACATAAAATCAGGGCTGTTCGCAGCATCCCTACAGTCAGATATGGAAATGGCTGGTAAGAGCTAAAGGGTTAGGGAGGCATGCTTGTGACTGATTGTTGGTTTGAATCACGCTATTCGTTGCTGTCATAGAGCAAAATACTGCAGTTGAGTCCTGCACTGCACAGCTCTTACTGTAGGTGTGAAGGTACTGTTTCTAGCTGTTTGAAAGTGAACCTAGGCGAGTGGTGGGGAAAAACACTCGACGAGCCCTAATTTGTGGCTCTCATGTACTGAAATTACATGCAAGTCCCAGAGCTAAGCATCCATTTTTCTGAATATATACCCAGTGATCGTTGAAAAACCCACTGGGTCGTTTAATGACACTCAGGTTTTAAAGTTGGCAGGTAAACAGTGATGACTAGACAATGAACAGACATGAACTAAGATAGCTAGATCTGCATCCACTGGGGAGAGAATTAGTGTCATCTAAGAGTTGTGAGACAAAGACAACTCTCGATTTGCCTGCCAAATGCAAGCGTAAACCAGCTCTGTGAATAACAATGGCGATCGCCGTGTCAGCTTTCTGAACGGTCTGTGAGTGATTTCTGGGAACAGATGCACTGTACAGATGGGCATTGGTATTTTTTTCATTAGCAGGCATATGAAGCGAGCTCTCAATGTGTCCAGCGGGCTTTTAGAAAGCTTTCATTTATGATATCATTCAGGCTGGCAACTAGGGCATTTAGGACCTTTTACATCTTATCTATAATACTCAAGCATTGTTTTGGAACCTATTGAACAATTTCAGATGATAATGTTCACCGCTACAGACTGGAGAATTACCATGAAGACTTTGAGAGTTCAAGTGTCTACATAGGTAGCTCTCTCACTGGGCATCAGTCTTGGTTTTCTTAATAAATAGAAGCCAGACAAGATTGAATTTCATTACGCTGTGCCAGTCTGAATAATTTGGGCTTCTGTGAGGTTGTGATCCCATCACCAGGATGTCCTTTTACAATGTTGATCTGTTCTTTAGGCCTAAGTAGCTGGCTATTACCAGATGGTATTGAAGAAAGTGCATTATTTCAGGGCCATCTTGGCCATCATATATTACATTTTTTATACGTGTGCCTGTCCTGCAGTGTCTCGTGCATTAACATAAGTGACCTGGGAATAATTTAAAAGCAGACCAAAGTGCAAACATACACACCATCATCTCCGCCTCAACAAAGGCGCTTTCATTATTCACGTGTGAGCCGTCCTGTCCAACACATTGGCCGAGACATGATTTGTTTATACCCATAACTATATACACACACACACATACACACACACACACACACACACACACACACACAAACTGTTCCATCATTCCTACCATTGCTGTTGTGGCTCCTGCCAGGCTGATTTGGTCCAGGGCCTCTAAGCCATTACAGCATTGATTAGAATCATATTTTGTTGCAGGGGCGGCAGATGCTGATTGACAAGCAAACTCCCAGGCATGTTCCACATATGGAAGTTCATATGCTTGCCATTAATTAAACCACCCTGGGCCAGAGACCGCCAGTGGATGATGGCTTTTATTTAAGCAGCATAAATCACCAGCATTGTGGGAAAAATTCAAATGCTGCCTAAGCGAAGTGCACTTGTCCCCTGAGTGTTCTTTGATTGGATGGAGTTATTTCATAAAGCTCTGTCACAGTGATTTAGACTCCATGTCTCTGTGCTGCAGTCACAGAATAATCTTCACATGTCTGTATTTTATAACTCAGACCAGCTCTTTAGTTTAATCCTATGCAGATTCACACATCAATGTATGGATTCATACACTGTTATTGTCATGTAATTAAACTCCATTACAAATCAAAGCTAGTTATTTGCCATTGCCCTAGCCAGTAAATATTCCATCCCATGGTCGCTTTGTAAATGAGATGATAGACTCATGTATCTTTGCATGTTTTTGGCCTTAACCAGCCAAGTCGTGACTCAACTTTTATCCTTGGGAATTCAAGGCTGATCCTGATGCAGACAGACCGCTCCCATAAGTTCCAGCTGTTTATTCTCGCCAGGCCATCAATCTCTCTTTCTGCTGTCTCCAAAGGGACAACTGACTAATGGAGATGAGACTCAACATTTTTTATCTCTTTCTCCCAGTGAAATTGATGTCTGAGCCACTAAACGTGAACCCAAAAGCGAAAACCATCTGTGAAACGCTGATGCAAATCCATTTTTTACCTGTTATAGGGTCCTAAATCATTTTAGAGAAACTAAGTATGTGAGTCTACTGTATACCGGTGCTCTGTTTTTCCCTTCTGTCTCTCTCTTGTTTCAAGCACGAAGAGGAAAATGTTTCTGACATTTTCATCTGTGTCTATCCTTTCATGTGCTCATTTTTTATCCTCTCATCATTTAGACCATCACTCGGATGTAGCCCTCCTCAGTAACCATCAATCAAAACCTGGCCTCACTTTCTCTTTTATACGATCTTCATTTAAAAACAAAGTAACACTATAAATCGCAGACATGTTTTTTTCTGGTTATCTACTGCAGTGTCATATCAATATCCTTTCATGTTTAAAAAACACTGATACCAGGTTGGGTAAGGATTATCCTTTTATATACAGCGAGGCAGTTATGAGGTTAGGATGTGTTAATACTATTAAACATTTGAAGACACTGCATTTTGAATTGATAAAATTGCAAATAGGATTTGCATTTTGCTTCTTTGAGATTATCTGATGCTATTCAAATAGTATTTACATTTTTTGGTAATCTTACATTAATGAACAATTATACTGTATACATGAATGTATGTATATTGCATGTACCATTGGCTTAGATGTGGGGCTTAAGCCAGTGATTATTTACATTATCAATCAGTCAGTTGTTTTTGTTTAACCCATTAGTTTTTTAATCTATAAATGGACAAAAAATGGGAAAATTGCCCATCACAATTTCGATTCATTTTCAATTAGTGTAATAAACTGTTTGGCTGACAATTTTACCAGCCATGGCAAGCAAAAGGTTGGAATCGCCTGCCACAAATGCCTGAGAGGTCCATTCTGTATTTTTGAATGGTCTTTCATGCTATTAAGTTGTAGAAGGTCCTTTTTACAAATTTTTACAAAAAAAAAAATGTTATTTTGTATGGAAAGTTTGCAAAGAAAGTAATGTTTTGTACATGGTGAACAAAATGCTGTACAAAGGTTCAACAAGACAATTACAAGGGCAGAAAGAGACGAAAACTCTGAGCAACAGTTAAAAAAGAACAGAAGAAAATCACAATTTTTTTTGGTAAAAGAAACTGGAAGCTTAGCATCAAAATGTGTGCACAGTGCACAATGCAGCCTATAATATATATACAGTGCCTTGCGAAAGTATTCGGCCCCCTTGAACTTTTCGACCTTTTGCCACATTTCAGGCCTCAAACATAAAGATATAAAACTGTAATTTTTTGTGAAGAATCAACAACAAGTGGGACACAATCATGAAGTGGAACGACATTTATTGGATATTTCAAACCTTTTAAACAAATAAAAAACTGAAATATTGGGCGTGCAAAATTATTCAGCCCCCTTAAGTTAATACTTTGTAGCGCCACCTTTTGCTGCGATTACAGCTGTAAGTCGCTTTGGGTATGTCTCTATCAGTTTTGCACATCGAGAGACTGACATTTTTGCCCATTCCTCCTTGCAAAACAGCTCGAGCTCAGTGAGGTTGGATGGAGAGCGTTTGTGAACAGCAGTTTTCAGTTCTTTCCACAGATTCTCGATTGGATTCAGGTCTGGACTTTGACTTGGCCATTCTAACACCTGGATATGTTTATTTGTGAACCATTCCATTGTAGATTTTGCTTTATGTTTTGGATCATTGTCTTGTTGGAAGACAAATCTCCGTCCCAGTCTCAGGTCTTTTGCAGACTCCATCAGGTTTTCTTCCAGAATGGTCCTGTATTTGGCTCCATCCATCTTCCCATCAATTTTAACCATCTTCCCTGTCCCTGCTGAAGAAAAGCAGGCCCAAACCATGATGCTGCCACCACCATGTTTGACAGTGGGGATGGTGTGTTCAGGGTGATGAGCTGTGTTGTTTTTACGCCAAACATAACGTTTTGCATTGTTGCCAAAAGTTCGATTTTGGTTTCATCTGACCACAGCACCTTCTTCCACATGTTTGGTGTGTCTCCCAGGTGGCTTTTGGCAAACTTTAAACGACACTTTTTATGGATATCTTTAAGAAATGGCTTTCTTCTTGCCACTCTTCCATAAAGGCCAGATTTGTGCAGTATACGACTGATTGTTGTCCTATGGACAGAGTCTCCCACCTCAGCTGTAGATCTCTGCAGTTCATCCAGAGTGATCATGGGCCTCTTGGCTGCATCTCTGATCAGTCTTCTCATTGTATGAGCTGAAAGTTTAGAGGGACGGCCGGGTCTTCGTAGATTTGTAGTGGTCTGATACTCCTTCCATTTCAATATTATCGCTTGCACAGTGCTCCTTGGGATGTTTAAAGCTTGGGAAATCTTTTTGTATCCAAATCCAGCTTTAAACTTCTCCACAACAGTATCTCGGACCTGCCTGGTGTGTTCCTTGTTCTTCATGATGCTCTCTGCGCTTTACACGGACCTCTGAGACTATCACAGAGCAGGTGCATTTATAAGGGAGACTTGATTACACACAGCTGGATTCTATTTATCATCATTAGTCATTTAGGTCAACATTGGATCATTCAGAGATCCTCACTGAACTTCTGGAGAGAGTTTGCTGCACTGAAAGTAAAGGGGCTGAATAATTTTGCACGCCCACTTTTTCAGTTTTTTATTTGTTAAAAAAGTTTGAAATAGCCAATGAATTTCGTTCCACTTCATAATTGGGACCCACTTGTTGTTGATTCTTCACAAAAAATTACAGTTTTATATCTTTATGTTTGAGGCCTGAAATGTGGCAAAAGGTCGAAACGTTCAAGGGGGCCGAATACTTTCGCAAGGCACTGTATGTTTGGGGTTGGCAGTAGCTGTGTATAGTATGGTGGTGGACTGGTAGCTGGAGAGGTGCCAGTTCACCTCCTGGTCACTGCCAAGGTGCTCTTGAGCAAGGCACCGAACCCCCTACTGCTGCGGGCGCCTGTCCATCGACAGCTCACTCTGACATCTCTTTAGCAAAGCTATTCTTAAAACTTCACGATAGAGATATAAGGTAAGTCTAGGGTTAGCACTATTAGAATATCAGCTGAACATACTGACAACATCACCATTTAAATCTATTCAATCTAATCACTGAGTAAAGCAGAGTGATAATAGCAGAATGAATACAGGTTTCCAAAATATTTAGATCATATCAGCCACCTCTTTGCTTAACTGACCAACTTGCTTTCATCCTTCTCCCACCTCACACAATGGTGCACTAACAACTACCTCCATCTGAATATACGTAAAACCAAATATCTATTTATCATTGTCCCCAGAGCACACAGAACAGCACAGGACATCTCTCACAACCCAATTTGCATACATAACGATCCTGTTGAAATGGTGGAGTGCTTCAAATACCTTGGACTCATCCTAGACAATAAACTGAGTTTTGATCAACACACCACTGACATCCATAAACACTGCCAACAGAGACTCTGTGCCATCCGCAAACTCAAAGCACTTTCCGTTGCCCCCTGTCACACACTACTACTGTATAAGAGCATACTCCAATCCATTCTCCTCTATTGTTCCCCCTGCTTTTTTAACATGTTAACTACCACCAACAGAAGCAAACTCACTCGCGTCACCCAGATTGCATCAAAAATAATTGGCCTTTCCAACCCCAACCTATCAGACCTTAGTCTATATCAACAACGTTTCATTTCTGGGATTGTTCAGGTGCCGCTGGAAATTCCGCCGGATGTCCCTCATTTTGGCCTGATGTTCCACTTTCTTTGTGTTGGCATTTTAAGCTCCGGTCGATGAGGACTATGGTTAACTGATCCTCAGATCTCTGCAGGGTAAATCCAGACAGCTAGCTAGACTATCTGTTGAATCTGAGTTTTCTGTTGCACAACAAAAACAACTTGTGAACGTACATATTCCACCAAAACAAGTTCCTTCCCGAAGGCTATTTTGCAGAGGCACCGTTGCTTCGTCCGACACTTAGCGCCACCCATGACGATTGTGATTGGTTTAAAGAAATGCCAATTAACCAGAGCATGTTTTTCTCCCATCCCGAATGCTGTGTGGACTAGCCAGACCCTCCTCCGCAGCGCTGTCGAGGAAGGTCTGGCAATGCGAGACTAATCAGAACTCGACAGCAAAGCCACCAAACGCAAAGCACGGACCATCGCACACAACCCCAGTCATCCCCTCTCCCCCTTCTTTACACTGCTTCCATCAGGATACAAATACAGGTCCTTGGCCTTGAGATGGGTCTGCCATATCATCCTTAAATGAAGCTCCACAGCGTGTGTGTGTGTGTGTGTGTGTGTGTGTGTGTGTGTTTGTGTGTGTGTTTACAAGGGGTGTCAGTGGAACTGACTAGAGGGAACTGTGCATTATAGGGTGTATGGGGTGAAGGTGTCTATGTTTGCTATATGTGTATGTATGTATACTGATGAGGCCCTGTACAGACTGTGAAAACAAATGTCCCCAGTGGACAATAAAGATTATCGATCTAACTATCTCCTGTATATTTGTGACGGGTCACAACTGTATGTGATGAGATGCAGCTCCACACTACTGTCGCTTCTACACATCACAGGCGGCCAGGTGGATTACAGGGTTCTTTATTGCACCGTATTTTCCTTATCGCTCTGTAACACAGGACAGCAGTGGTATGTTAATCAGCATTGGTCTCAAGATAACAGTCACTGTGCTTCCCGTATCACTGTTATTTCATAACAAAAATAAGAATAATAACACAACAGAAATTATCATAACTTGATGTGATCGTATAGTGGATATTACCTTATATATTCTAATACATTACAATGCCTTAGGTTACATTGTATTCACATTTGCACAATCAAATATATCTCCATATGTACTGACATTATACTGGTGAAACACCCCCAAGTAATCCATTTTATAATATAAGAAAAGATAGAAAAACCACATTCACCATTTAGCAAGAGGTGAGCATAAACACAGCACAGGTATACGTCATACACACCTAATCAACAGGCTGCTTCACTAAACTATGAGCTAGCCAAACTAGCGTGAGCTACTTAACTGAACAGTTAAAAAGAATAATATGTAATAAAAAACATCATGAAAACTAACACAGAAATGCATAGAATATTACCTGTAACACAGTACAGCAGTGGTATGTTAATCAGCATTAGTCTCAGGATAACAAATGCAGATGCAAATAATTATGCTAGGCTAACACTGACAATGTACATTTCAGTAAGTCTCTAAAATATAATTTTAAAGATAGCTTATAGTCTGGGCTCAAGACAGTTAGCTAAAGTCAATATATGTACATTACACAGTAAAATACAAAGTATGAACATTTGGAATCTCACAAAATTATTAATTATCCCAGACCATGCGGGAGAACGTGACCTACCACTGCGCTTCCCGTATCACTCTGTAGTTCTGTAAACACCAACCCACAATGTCATAGCTACCGCCGTGCCAATAGATGGCACTGTTGCCCCGCTTTTGCCATAATTAAACCAAGTATATTCTACTCCGTTACATATGTACTGTCTAAAAAGTTTCATTTTTGCTCAAATTCAGGAAGTGCTCCCCTACTTTAAATACAAGGCACGGGGTGGCCTCTAGCCCACCCAGTAAGAGCGTTTGCCCCATGTTGGCTGAATCCTGCAGTGGCGCGGGTTTGAATCTGACCTGCTGCTCTTTGCTGCATGTCATTCCCCATCTCTCTCCCCCTTTCATATCTATCCACTGTCTAATAAAGGGGAAAAGCCCCGAAAAATGATCTTACAAAAAAACAAGCCACAATTCTTTTTTTTAAACCAGCTTCTATCCAATCACCCTGCAGACGCTTGCTGTTGACTTGAAAGTGAAAACGTGGCAGTGGCATTTTAAAATAAAGCAGAATGGTGTGAACACACCCTCAGGTGGTCGCAGGTTCCAGCCTGCCCACCTATAAAAGCTGGAGCAGCCAGTCGGTGCACACACAGACAAGTGCAGCAAGATAGCTTAACTTGTTTGTTGCATGGCAGGAACATTTTTCTTGAGCAACTCTTTGTGTTGTGATACTTTATCAGTACATGAGCAACACATTCCATTTCAAAATACAGTCAACCTCTTTCTGATTCCAACTCATGTACGTATATAGGGCTTTACTCTCTACAGGTTGTCAGCAGTTCTCAGCCTATGTAGAGAAAGTGCAGAGTCCCCTAAAACCTGAGCTGGCCCCATCCCAGAGCCAGCTACCACTTAGTCATGGCTACTTAAAGACAACTCTGATGGACTGCTGTCGGCCTGCTAGTTAGAGCTTGCTAACCCGGGCAATCTGAATACAGTGTCAGGGTTAATATACTCCTGACATTATTTTAGAGCACCCCCAGTCTATTAAGGAGCAGCACAGCTGACTGTCAGTATTCAAATGTATGCATTGAATATATTTGTGCAGAGGGCGTGTCATCCACATGTACCCAGTGTAGTAGCAATCATATACTGTACATCTACTCTATGTGGGTGGACACATTCTAATATATACTAGTGTATGTGTGTATCCAGAGTGTGCTAGTGCTGATGTTATTGTGTGGGTAGGGCTCAGCTGAGAATCCACGCCTGGTTGCGCACCACTACCCATCTATCCACAGGGCCTACTGATCAATGCTTAAAGAGCATCTGAGGGAACAGTGGGAATTCCTAGAGAGCAGACTATGCATTGGCATGCTATTCCCACATTTATCACTCACCTACCACACTCTTCCAGATGAACCTACAGTTTGTTCATGTCAAGGAGATTAAACCAAATAAATGGCTGCATATATAAGTCAGTGATTTGATCTCAGTTTGCAGTTCTTGCACCATCAGAGTATGAATAAAAACACAGTGATAGATGGCTAGGGCTATGATGTCGTAAAGAGGACATAAAAGAGGCCATCAATGTAATATTTATCGCATTTCCAAATGCAGTTCAGCTACTACTCCATGACTCATGAGCATATTGAGCATGACCTCGCATCATGTAATATTAATCTTTCTGTTAGTGAGAAACCCTTCCCCATGCTTCTACCCCTGACTTCGACCATAATCAAGAGATCCTAGAGAGGGCCATGGGTTGAATAGCGAGCAAAAAGGGTTAGCATTCTCCCTCCACAGGCGTAGTTTTCCATCTAGAATGGAATTGGGCCACCTTAAATCAGTCTTGGTGGAGAAGGCGGATTAGCTTTCTCTTGGCTCTAAGTAAAAGAGTGCTAGGGGAAACACTTTGCACACAGGAAGGAGACTTCTCCAACGCCTCGTTTGCCTCCTCCTCCTCCTCCTCCTTACCCATTGTCATGGCAACAGGATGTCTGCAAATATATAAGAGCTACGATGTGTGTGAACTGCATTGTTTTTTGTGTATGTGTGTGATGAAGGCCAGTGTGACAAAGAGTCTCCAAAGATTTGTGTTATGAGGCTGGGGATTGCCTGCAGTTTGATTTCTTTAGCAGTTGTGAGTCCCCCTTATTCCTTCTCGTCTCTCACTTCTTTTGCGTCGCTTTCCCTGACACATATGCGCTATCTCTTGCGTCATCATCTTATCTCATTTCTCAGGCGTGCTGCAGTTTTTTTTCCTGTCTTCTCCTTCCATGGCTGTGGTAGCGTTGCCTTCCCTGTAACGAATGACACTGCAGAGCAAAAAAAAAAAGAAGCTGTATTGTAGTTGCTAGGCTACAGAGGCACAAGGAGCATCTCTGAAGAATTCCTCCGTTATTAATTATCACATTGTATGGCCTTTTAGCGACATGCTGTACTGCTGTAGCCGATATTCCCCACCTGCCTCTGATTTCGAAGCAGATGCAGATGAACGGGGGCCAAGCCAGTGTCAGCTTTCTTGTAGCTCTTTGGCTGTTGCACTATAAGCATTTACCCTTATAAGCCACACCTGCAGTATTGAATGGGTAGAACCTGTGGAAGTAGCTATATTGTCTTTCCATTAAGCTGCTGTGACACAGTTTCCAGCTCCACTGACAGCTAGAATAGCAGGTCAGTTGGAGCTAGCATCATGCTGCAGGGAAAGCCCAGAGAACAGCCTGATTGTGTTTACATTCACTCACCAGACGTGTGGAAACACATCTTTAACCATTCAATATGGTTAAAGCAAACACCTCTATCTGGACCATCAAGCATTATTTATGTGTGGGTGTAAGGCTTCCTGATTCCAGCCTACCAGAGTTGCTTCCTTATTCCTTCTTCCCTACCTACCCAAGGTCATTGGCAAAATTGTGTAGCCTTCATATACTGTTTGTGGTCCATTTGGTGTTGTAAAAACTGAAGACCATTTCCATTTTGGGCCCTTTTTTTCACATAAACAGTTGGGTTGTGCTGGGCTGCACCACTCTCAAATGTTGCTTTGACCACAGTGTCTTGGTTCAGTCATGTGTTTGGCTACTGGCCATTACTTTGAAGTATTTCCCACATTTTGTGGTGACTCAAGTTACCAGATACTGATATTGTCTTTAACCCTATATCTCAAAACAATCTCAATGGATACAAAGTAGGACACAAAAAAGAGACAAATAAAGCTGAAGAAAAATAGAAAAGAAACACAAGCAACAAATAAGTACTCAACAAAGAGGACCAAAGTTAAATGTTGGAAATTGAACCCCATTACCACTCTGGTACTCTGGAATTTTTAATTTTGTAATACTCACCAAACAGACTTTTTAAATACACTTTGTCATGCATAACAGTTTGCTTGTCTGCAGGCACTTGGTTTGGATTAAGATTTTGCTGTAAGCAAAGCCACGCTGGCTATTCCCTAGGATTCATTTACTAGTTACCAAAGAGACAGACGAACCCAGCACAGGTCCAATATGGCTGCCCAGTGACATGGCTGACCAGGTGTTAGACACATCGTACGCTGCCTCTGGGCCTGTTTTGTCTGCTTTCTCCTCACAGCCCATTAGGCCCATTCCAGGAGATAGAGCATAATGCAATACCCTGGACAGTACTCATAAAGCACACACACACACATAAACACACAAACATGCACTACTACATCTGTACTGTGTACCATTCCCAGGCGTAGTGGTCTGCGCCAAAAGCAGCAGGTGTGTAGCTTCTAAAATCTGTTGTGTGGAGATGCCGGGTGCCAATCTTTCATCGTTACACAGACATCCAATCACGTGGAACAATGTTGTGACATGATGATGACATGGAGAGAGAGGCAGAGGGAGTGTGGAGGAGAGAGAGGGTAAGGAGGGTGTTTCCTAGCTGTGCCAAATTATCTGTTACATCAACACATGGAGAGTTTGGCTGCTTAAAGTTTCTTATGATAGGACGGAATTGGCTAGATGGCGAGTGAGTCAGCGAGTGAGTGAGTGAGTGAGTGAGGATGAAAGGATGATTTGCAACTCATCTGCACAGATGTCAACCCCCTGTAAGTTGTGTGCGAAAGAGAGAAATAAACAGAAATCGAATGGCATGTCTTTGCCTCCAATGTCTCTGAGTTTTACAAAGCGACTTGTGTTTCTGTCTGTAGTGACAGCATATGGTATCTAAAGAGGAATGCCACACACACACACAGACACACACACACACACACACACACACACACACATTTTGATATCTGATGCTGCTGAGAGTGCTGATAGCCAGAAGAGTTTTCTTTAAAGAGTGAATAGTCAGGACGGGGTTATTTATCAGTGAATACTCTCAGTCGCTCCCACTCTCCCTGTCTCTCCATCTCTCTCTCTCTCTCTCTCTCTCTCCCTCTCTCTCTCCCTGCCTCCCTGCTTCCCTCTGTCCACTCCATGTCCCTCAGTGTAAAATATGAGCACAGCCGCCCTATAAATCTGGACAGGAGATAATGAGAGTTGGTCCCCTCAGTCCAGTGGGCCACCAGCCATGCTCGGTGCCAATGACATCATCCTTAGGGAGGGCGAGTAGATTGATGAGTGTGGTAACACTGTGCCATTGCGTCTGAGTCAGACACACATTCATACATACATATACACACACTTCAGCCCCTTTCTCAAGTCCTGGCACCTGAGAAAGTGTGTGTGTGGGTGTGTGTGTGTGTGTGTGTGTGTGTGTGTGTGTGTGTGTGTGTGTGTGTGTGTGTGTGTGTGGTGTTGAGGACAGGTGGGTTTGGCTTTTAAGGAATGTATATTTATGATGTGCTAAGAGTAATATGGTCTTAGACTGTCTAGCTAAGTGAAGTAAACAGTGAATAATGATTTCCTTTCTCTAATGTATAATGTCTCATATTACCTGAGTCATACCAACAACACCATCACATAAAAAAACTACAATGTTTTAAAGAATAACAAATAACACATTCATCCTTGTTCAAATGAAAGTAGAATTTATAAGCAATTAAACACAACTTTGTTCCATTAGATACACTCAGGTGCAAATTCACACAGAATGAATTGCGGCCACTGACAGCACCATGAATTGCACATCACTTGCAACCGCTATCTGATCCCTTTTTTGCGTTTGATTGCAGTTTTCCATGTGGCAAAGTATAACTGTTGCATTTGCGCCAAGAACAGAGTAGGTAGAACAGTGGCAGAGAGAAAAAGAAAAATGTAATTCTTCAGACCACGAGCTACAGGTCCTGACCGTCAAGGTGCAGAGGCATTCCTCAAAACCTCAGACAAGGAATTTAAACGTGACAGAGAGAAACCATGTTTGGTATTTAACATCCCAGACTGTCAGTGTTGTTGAACCTTATAAATACACTTCAGCTACCACCAACTCTCTATATTATAACTATAATTTAACTGTAACTACGTGTGGCTATTAGCACTGATCTTTGTGAATTAGACGGCTTTTGCAATGCGGATCATTTGCATAGAAAGGGGACAATTACGCGCCACATCGATGCATATTACCTAATTTAAAGATGTGCTAATAGCACAGGAGCACTGAGATGCTATTTGCTTGGCAGAACAGTTAGGGGTGCATGTCATCCTTTGTGGGTGCTTTGAGGACTACCTGGTTTGTTTTTTGTGCAGGTTAAGCGGCCGCAAACGCCGTGCAATCCTTTTATAAGTTCACACCCAGTTTTTTTTTTCTGCCCTACTTGGTCTGGTAAGACCAGTAGTTTATGATGGCTAATCTAAGCAAATATTGCTGTATAACAGCCAGTTTACTAACTTTACAATTTGTACTTATTCTGCTACTGTTACACTGCATTTTAACATTTTCCATAATACCTCAATTGTTACTTGTGGACACAGTGGCTGCCAATGTAAAGTCAATGTATTTTTAATACCTTATGTGGAGAACTATAAACATGTTTGTCTACAAATCCCTATTTTTATTTTTTATTTAACTGATAAAGTTGTTAAAATGTTAAATGTTGTCTAAACACAATAAACTGTAGAAGAACTTTGCCTAAATAGAATAATTAAAAACGTATTATTATTAAAATATTAATATATACTAATATTAATTTAAATCAGCAACTATCAAAAAAAAAAAAAAAAAAAAAAAAAAAAAAAAAATGAGGCGGTGTTTTAACCCGGGCCCTTGGGGGGGGGGGTTTTTTTTTTTCTTTTCTTTTTTTCTTCTTGGGGTTTTTTTTTGGTGGCGCCTTCCGCGGGTGCATTTTTTTTCCTTCCGCTTTTTTTGTGTTGGAATTTTAAATTCGGTGGATTTACGAGGACTATTGTTGACTGCTCCTCAGACCTCTGCAGGGTAAATTGAGACAGCTAGCTAGACCATCTGTCCAATCTGAGTTCTTTCTCGCACAACTATTTTGCAGCGGCTCTGTGCGGAGTTTAGCACCGCCCATGACGATTCTGATTGGTTTAAAGAAACGCCATTAAACCTGAGCACGTTTTCCTCCTGTCCCCGAATGCCATGTGGAATCAGCATGTTGACATTTATGTTTTTTAGTGAAATGTCTCGAGAACTATGGGATGGATCGCCGTGAAAATGTGTACAGACATTCATGTCCCCCTCCAACACAGTCTCACTCCCCTCAGGATGAATTACAATGACTTTGGTGAACCCGTGACATTTCTGCCACCATCAGGTCAAATTTTCAAATTGTCCAATGATTGTCTTTGGTTAATGACTCAATATCTAAACTAATCAGCTGCACCTTGCAGACATGAAAATCACTCACCTTTCGGCGAAATTCGCCGTTTTGAAACCAAAATAGGTGACTTACGTGAATCGTGTAGATTCAATGAGAAAATGTTTAAGGGGGTAGAGGGGGGGGTGTAAGTACTCAGCGGGCCTGGTGCCCGATTTCTGGCGTTTGACTATTTTAGAAAAATAAATACATTAAAAAGTCCACATGAGATTTGTTTTGATGCGCTGGATTTAACCATACTGTCTATGGATTTAACCAATCATCGAACTTCCACCAACCAATGAAACGAGTTCCACCTACCAACGAAACGAGTTCTAGCCAATCAGATGCAAAGTAGGGCGGGTCTTTGCCAAAATGTCAGAGTGCGGTGCCGGTGTGGTCTCCGTGGTAACTGTAACGCGGCTAAAAAAAATGGAGGTAAGTTTATTAAACTTGGAGCATGTAGCAAGGCAGCTTTAGTTGAGAAAGTAGCTAGTTAAAAACAAATGGCGCTGGGCATGAATAGAGGACAAGAAGAAAAGGGTGGAGACGGGAAGCCGTTTAGCACTTGGTGCCTCAAATTGAGGGAGCCGCGTGCTTCTGCAGCGCATGTTTTGGACGGCAGCAGTGGTAAGAAAGTGCTTGCTAGTCATTAGATGCTAGTCACAAAGCTTCGGTCCGTGCACTCTGTCATACGAGTACGTTACCGGCAACGACCGCTACCGTTAAGACTGCGACTGTTCCTTTACTGACCGACCGTGATACAAACAACACGTGTGTGCACGTTCATAGCGGAACATGATTTGTAAAAGCTATCTGAAGCCCAAACTACCTTGACAAAGCTGTTTGTTTGGACTCAGCATGGCAGGTATTTAAACATAACGGCTTTGTCCCAGAGTTTAGACGTCTAGCTATATGAAAAGATAAACAATGCAACCTTTTTAATAAATGTAAATAAAGCAGCTAATATCAACATGGACAAAATTATGAATGTACTAATTTGCTTTTTTGATGATGACCTGGCCAAAGTAGTACATTTTTGTTTTCACAATGATTCATTGTAGGATTATGATATTATTGCAATATGTAAATCCACATTGACTCTTTATTTAACATATGGTTGGAAGAAGTAAAAATGTATCCAAAACTTTTTAGTCTTTAAAAATTATGACTTTTATTATTGTGTAATGTCAGAAGGACTTTAACTGTTTTGCCAGTCAAATTAACTTTAATTAGTGCATATTGAAATATTATACTGTTGGTTGGCAAAAAATGCATCTCAAAATGCATCAGATTGATGCTTTAAAATATGGAATATTTAAAATTTTATTCCGGGGGAGCATGCCCCCAGACCACCCTAGAGGGGTAATATCCTTCTCACCTTTTTCACCCCTGACCCGTTTTCATGCCTGACCTTGTGTTAATGCTAAGGGTGGTGATGGCGCAGTGGATATGACACATGCTTTTGGTGTGGGTTTGATTCCCACTGTGCTACATCAACCAATGTGTCAAGCAAGACAGCGAGAGCACTTAACCCCGCCTCAAGAGGTGTGCAATCGCTGACATATATAGCAATAGCAATTCGCTTTGGATAAAAGTGTGAGCTAAATGACATGTAATGCTAATTAACAAATGTTAGCATGCAAACATGCTAAACTTAAACGGTGAAATTGGTAAACACTTCACATGCTTCACCTCAGTATGTTAGCATAGTTATAGTAAGCAGGTTAGCATGCTGATGACTCATTCATGTTCATGTTTATGAGTCAATGTTAGTGTTGCGCCTGAAAATCTGATGTTTTTTTTTTATAAACAGCTGACAAATTCTGCCTGTGCCGTGAGATGAGTTTCCAATTCAAACCACATTACTTACTTCAATCAAGTCTCATTTTCCTGATGCAAATGGTGTGACGTGCATCACTTTGCCAGGTTCCTTAATTGAAAATTACTGAAACAAGGACAACTCCATTGGACATAAATAGTCATATTTTTCAGTCGTTTTAAGAGGCAAAAAAGACATGCCTGAAGAGAAACACACACACACACACACACACACACACATACACACACACACACACACACACACACACACACACCACACATCCCTGCCTCTGTGTTTTTCCCCTCTTCTCCCACTTTGTCCTTTCCGTGTGCCTTGTTTGCTTTGTATCTAGGAAACAAAAATGTCTGATTGAATAAGAATAATAGACAGTAGCCTCAGTACCACTGTCACTGACCTTGCTGATTACTTTTGTGCTTGACAGACTCTCTGTACATTGCTTCCTTTTCGTCCCGTTATTGAGCACATGTACACATGTCGCAAACAATGAGCTGCAATAGAGCTTGACAATGATTACATTTATTGATTCATAGCAATAACCAGTATGAGACCGCAACCCCTGATTTCCTTGTACCATTTATTACATTTGTAAAAGCAAGCCTTAATGATTTTTGTCTGTGGAACTGGGATTTGTAGACTAGAGTGCCCTTCATGAATGGAGGCATTTAAAATAATGAGTCACTGAAACATATAAACAAACAGTGATGCTGTGTAGGCTTGGTTTCAATTGAGCCAATTCAGGAAGTTGACTTTCTTGGATATTTATATTCTGATGCCGTTTTGCTATACTGTAGAAAATAGTTGTACCAATTCGAGAATACCGTATATGCTGACTCACTGCATTGCAGTTACAGGTGTGTAGTTACAACAATATTTAACTGTGAAATTAATTATGGTACTTTATGTTTTAATAATTCCAATTCCAATATATGTTTTATAGTGTTTGTTTTTAGCTTTAGGAAAGACAATAAATGTGTTTTCTTTCCCCCCCCCCCCTTTTTCTACCATCTGTTATTGTAAAACTCAGAAAACGTTAGCACTGCCGGCATCTCCATATTTTCTGTCATAAAGTGTAAAGGTTTTACCTTCAGTAGTGTCAATGTTATATGCACTGAAAGGTTGGTGTAGATGCCTGACACTCTCTCTGAGATTTATGGTAAAATACTACACGGACTGCAGTTATGTGTGGGGCTCTGGGACCCACGTGGGAAACAGACTGCTAAACGATATGTTGCTTCACATGTACAAACACACACAGTGGGATCACGGTGTGTCCACCGTAAAAATAAAACACCCATTTTATTTCTATGGTGTCCACCCACACACTGTACTACAGTACACAGCAACATACCTGCAGACACTGAAAGGCACACATGCGTTAAATGTGCATGCATATTAAATGTCCATATATGTACTGTAGATGCAGTTTCACATCCATTTACAGTACATACGTGCATACTGTATTAGAAAACACATGAGTAATTCAACTAGCTGTTGCAATTTTGAGTGATTCCACACCCACTCAAACATATAACAAAGCTATAAAAAGTACTTTAAAGTACTTTAAAAACAGTAAATGTGTTTTTTTCCCCCCCTTCTTCTACCATCTGTTATTGTAAAACTCAGAAAACTTTATCACTGCCGGCGTCTCCATATTTTCTGTCATAAAGTGTAAAGGTTTTAGCTTCAGTAGTGTCAATTTTATATGCAGTGAAAGGTGGGTGTAGATGCCTGACACTCAGATGCCTGACACTCTCTCTGAGATTTATGGTAAAATACTACACGGACTGCAGTTTTTTTATTGGGTTAAATTGAATGTGAATTGACGGCAGCCCAATGATGACAATACCGTCACACTCAGTTTAGTATGACTTACACATTTAAGAACTCTCTGATTATAAGTGAAAGGCTTTAAACCTGTTTTGATCCTGCAAGTTACTTCAATTACATGACCTCAAGCCTTCTTGTGACACATCCATCACAATCTGCCATCAGCTGACCTTGGATGCACTGTGGACGGCTATAAATAACTGACTCGCATCATGTTGCTGTTTATTCCACGTTCTTTGCAAAGTAAACACATAGAAGCAGCAAAGGATTGTCACATCTAAACTGGGAAAGAGTTAAGAGGGAACGATGATGAGTGAAAGAGAGATGGGAGGATGGAGTGAGTAAAAAGCATGTGCAGATGTAGGGGAAGGAGAAGTGAGGGGCGGGTCATCAGGTGTCAATACGGCCATCTACGGGGATGAGCGCTCCTGATAGATGCACCAGTAAGACAGAGGGCTGCTGGGGTGTGAAGGAGGCCATCAATATCCTCTCTGCACAAGTCTCTCTAGTCTACTTCTGTCTATACAGCTCTCTCTTTCTCTTTGGCTCTCCATCCTTTTCGATCTGCACAACCTCACTTGTCCTTCCTTTTCTCACACATCCACCTCTCTTCTTCTTCTATCACTTCAGTACAGTTAAGAAGCTGCAAATCACTTAAATACAGTCTCAGAATTATACGTTCATCCAGTCCTCCTCCCTGAAATATGTATCTCCCTCTTCCTCTTGACTTCCCTCTCCTTCCAAGAGATAAGAGAACCCACCTATTAATCTGACCCATGGGCCCCTTGGAGTTGATGGAAAAAAACGATGGGGTGTTTTACCTCCTCCTCTTCTTCTTTTACCTTCGTCCACCCAAATCCATCCCTCCCATCTGCCATGTCTGGTTTTTCCCTCTTATCGTCACAGTCAGGCTGTTATGAGTGGGGCTCAGGGACCCACGTGGGAAACAGACTGCTAAACGATATGTTGCTTCACATGTACAAACACCCACAGTGGGAACACGGTGTGTCCACCATAAAAATAAAACACCCATTTTATTTCTGTGGTGTCCACCCACGCACTGTACTACAGTACACAGCAACATACCTGCAGACACTAAAAGGCACGCATGCATTACATGTGCATACATATGTGCATGCATATTAAATGTCCATATATGTACTGTATGTACTGTATATGCAGTTTCAAATCCATTTAGTAGAAAACACATAAGTAATTCAACTAGCTGTTGCAATTTTGAGTGATGAAAAAGGTACTTTTGAGAGATGCACTTATTTGAAACCAACTTTAAAGAGTAGGCTTGTAACTTGAATCCCCTGAAAATCTTGTTTTTGCTGACCTCCAGTGATTTTACTTCCCAAGCTGCTGCAGTGATGTAGAAGTGCACTGTCCCTACACTGTGACATCACTGTTGAGTGTAGTTAGAGATGCAAAAGAGCACAGATTTTCATTCAAACTTTCAACCAGAGAGGGCAATGAAGCATTGTTTTTCAACCTGGCATTAAGTTACTCTTGATCAGTAAGATCGTTACATTCTGTTACAGGGTTGGATTCCAACATCCATTTCCGTTTTTGAAACCACATTCATAAAATACCAATATTTGTCAAACCTTGATGTAATTGAATCTCTTATTAAAACGTTATCCACGCTTGCCCTTTTATTAGCAAACAGAAATGTACAAAACATTCACACAGCAAGCTGCTCATGTTTAGCCAGCGCTGGTTGAAATGACAAATGCCATTGGTGGTAGATTATCAGATGCAGATACTTACTGTTTAACTTGTCCAAAGGCCGGTGTGTAGCTTTTGGCTGGTTAATGGGCCCTCTGTAGTCAGCCAAAGATAGTCTGTTAGTCAAAGAAACACCACTGTGTTTAAAGCTGATGATGAAAGCACTAACATGGGAATGGCTTTATTATCCAGGGGAGGGTTACTTTAGTTCCACAGCAGACCCTGGTCCCCTGTCTCCTTAGTAGCCAAGACTGCCAAGGGGGGAAATAATAAAAACAAAAACTCATAAACATACACACGCCAACTTTACTTACTGTAAGTGTCAATTGAGCTGTGTTTTTGTTATTATTTAATACATCTTTTGTACCAGATGTATTCATTTTGCATAAATTAACCTTAGTCACTTGCAAACACTGCATTGCAGTAAGATGTGCTTAGGTAAAGGTTAGCATCCATAGACTAGCCACACACACACACTTACACACAGAGATTTCCTGAATAGACAGGGGATGCATCTTGACATGTGATGGCTTTTTACTCGCTGCAGAATGACAGTGTTTGTCTGTAACTGAAGGTTGTGCCTAGATCCCTGCACTCGCGTCACACCGAACGCCCACTGCTGCGTCTACGCACAGCCACAGGAGCAGACTAAAAGCTTTTCTTTTGTAACCGTTTATTCTGATGCACCTAGTTTTGGAGCTTCCACAGCAGGAAAGCTGTTTGTAATGTTCTCATATTGTCTTCAACAACAAACACTGAAGGCTGTCTCGATTTCAACACTTGCTGTTTGATAATAATAATAATAATAATAATAATAATAATAATAATAATACATTTTATTTATATAGGGCTTTACATGGTACTCAAAGACACTTTACAGTAAAACCAGCACATATAGCACATTGAAAACAGACACACCAACAAATAAAACAAGCATATTAAAAGCAATTAAAAACAATAAAACCAGTAACTATCAGGTGAGAAATGTAAGACTATTGTATGTGGAAAGCTAATCTGAAGAGGTGCGTTTTGAATGTGTCCAGGTCAGTACAGTCACAGATGTGTATGGGTATGGAGTTCCAGAGGGAGGGGCTGCAATGGTGAAAGCTCTGTCACCCCAGGTACGGTGTTTGGTCCTGAGTGGTGGGGAGAGGAGGCTAGTGTCAGAGGAGCGGTGGTTACGGGGGGGATTTTGGCGGTGGAGCAGGTCTGTGAGGTAGGAAGGAGCCGGGTTATGGAGGGCTTTGTGGGTGAGGAGCAGGACTTTAAACTGGATGAGTTGTGAAACAGGGAGCCAGTGGAGGTTCTGAAGGACAGGAGTGATGTGATCACAGGAACGGGTGTGGGTGAGGAGACGGGCAGCAGAGTTTTGGATGTATTGGAGTTTATTTAAGGCTTTTGCAGGTGAACCATAGAGGATGCTGTTGATGTCAGACGCCAGCTGTTGAAGTCAGATGCCTGCTGTTTCCCTTCTAAGGAGGGAAAATTATGAATATTAACAAACTTCTTCTTCTACAATATTGAGGTGCTGACTCCCCCATCTGGTATTATGAAGTGTTGATTGTAGTTTTTTGGTAGTGCTGCTACTTTTATTGCACTTGATTCTTAATTTTGATTCTGTATGTTGAAGGACATTTGTAATCATGAACGCTCAAATTAACATTTAGTATTGTCATTTACACCAAGATGCAATAAATGTATTAATATTAAGCGCTGGATAAATGTAGTGCATGACCTACATTATAAAATATTTTACCATGACTATAGGATGTCACTAAGGTAGTACATTTATTTCCTGCTGTGTAAACACCTCCCTTCTTTTGATTCAAGTGCTCAGTATATTGGAAATGTTGAATAAAAGGAATAGTTTGACATTTGGGAAATATGCTCATACGCTTTTCTTGTTGAGAGTTTGATAACAAGATCAATATCACATGCATGTCCAGTAAATATAAAGCTGAAGTCTGGAGACGATTAGCTTGCATTTAGCATAAAGACTGGAAACAGGGGAAACTGCTTGTCTGGCTCTACAAAAAAAAAAAAGTAGAAATTAAAAAAACACCTACCATCGTCTTTTAAAGCTTACAAATTAGATTATTATTGCACATTATATCTTGTTTGATAATCCATACAAAAAAGCAAAAGTGGTTCCAGTTGTTATGCTAAGCTGAGCTATCCCTTGAAGCCTCAGACCCTAGTGATTCTAGGATAAATATCGATCCCATAAAGTATTACCCATAAAGTGTTGCGTAGTTCATATTTACAACCAAGCTTGTTCACGTACAATGCGTACAGTGTGTGTGTGTGTGTGTGTGTGTGTGTGTGTGTGTGTGTGTGTGTGTGTGTATATGTATGTGTGTGTGTATATGTATATGTATGTGCGCATGCAGCATACCCTGTGAATGTGTGTGACAATGCAGTGTAATTAGCCCCTGAAGAAGCAGGCAGGGATGATGAGTTTTTCTCCAGCCCTGCGCTCAGCACCGCATCTCCTCTGAGAAGTGCTAGATCAGCTCCAGGGGGAGGCTGCATATACTCAGGGTGCCCCGCTGAAGATGGATCGTGCCAGTCAAGGGGAAGGTAAACTGAAATTGGTGATCGTCCACATTGATGAGGCTCGATGCTGGGGGCATGGAAATGCGTTGTTCTTGTGATTTGTTTGAGTATAATTGTGTTAGTCAGTTTATCTGTGTGGCCATGCCTGCGTGTACACAATCCTGTTGGTTTATCTGTGTCAGCGCACAACTGTGTGAGCTGTACATTACTGTGTACTTCCCTTTATTGACTACCTATTGACCCAGTCCCTATAAACAAGTCTTTATTTGACTTGTGTCTCACAATATGTGTGCTGCCCAACTCAAAGCAAACAAATAGAGCCTATCCCACATCACTGGGAAGTGCACCAAAGTCCCTGAATAAAGTTTTTCTGCCCTCGCACCTGTGTTTTCACGCCTCTCTTTATATAACCTTGTGTGTTTTCTGAGAGACTTCTTGTGAAAAAGCCAAGAACAGTCTTAGCACCTAATTAGCACCTGTGTCTCTCACATCATATGAACTGGGGAAAGATAGAAAGAGTGAGAGAAAGAGAGAGAGATCAGCCAACAAGGAAGGTGTGAGCAAGCAGCGCTGATATGGAAATGACGGCTTTAATTATGGATGAATACATTATCAGATCAAGGCTAAGGATTTGCTCTCCGTGTATGTTGTGTTTGGAGATGGGCTGATACCAGGGGACTTCACAGACCCCTGTGAATATCTCTATGTTAGTTTATTCACAACCAATAAGCGTTCAGCGTCCAGATTTGCTCTACTTCTGAAGCATGCTAACTGAGACTAGCACTCTGAAATAGACTGACAATTTATTTTAAACCATCTCTTGTGTTTTTGGATACAATGTTATTGCATAGATGGGTATTTGATCTGCATTTGTGCTTTCTTCTCCCATGAAGTATGATAAATGCTGTATTGATAAACCATTCTGTAATTGATTTGACGTAATTACAGAATTGTCCTGCCTTCATTTCGTTGTACCTCACATTTATTTTCTCCTTATATGAGATTATTGTGCAGTTCAGGCAGTTGCTTGAAAACCTTTTCAGTAAACATTATATCTGCTAAACATCAGTGTTTTAGCATTGCCATTGTGAGCATGTTAGCATGCTGCTTTTAGCATTTAGTTTAAAGTACAGTTGTGCCTAAACGCAGCATCACAGAGCCGCTAGCGTGCCTGTCGACTCTTAGTCTCAAAGTCCATAGTGACTCAAATTACCATCACACTGTTCTCTCTTATCCTCAAAAGCGGAAGCATAATAAGTTTAGCTGACGGCTAAAGGCTGGCAGCCACTTTGCACCTCCAATTAGAAAGCAAATAAGAATTAACCAAGAGCATTTCCCATACTGTAAAACCCGCATGACCAAGATCAATATGGGCTCCACACAGGGAAATTCAAGAGCACTTTAAATTTAAACAGGCAGGACAAACTAATAGTGCCAATTGCTTTGAGTCTGTAGAATTATACTGTAGGGAGTGGGAAGTAAAAAAGACTAATTAAACTAGTAAATTCTCTCCAGGCTTCAGCTGTCTGCCAGTGCACTGCCAGCCATACCATTTGTGTGTGGTTCAACCCCACAGACCCCAACCACCACCAACCCACAGAAGCACAGAATTAAGAACAGAGACCAAAATAAAGTTACAGCACAATGCACTGACTTCTGCAAAGTGACAATAACAGCTGGGTTTTCTCAGTGGAATTGTCTTTTTTTTAGTCCTCAGTTCGTCTGTGGTGTGAGCGTGCAGTATTGTCTGATAGCAGAAGAAACTGAATCCCAGGATCTGTGTACAATTGAAGAAACGCATTTCGAAAAATACTCAAGGTTTAGAAGAGCCAAATGCAGCCAGGTGCCCAGGTAAGAACCAGCAGGCAGTTTTGTGATGTGATGGCGACTGGGACAGGCTGTAACACTTTGCAAACCTGCTCGGACTGACAGCGACAACATACCTTTAAAAGTGCTCTTTCATTCATCCGCCGGTCTGCTCAGCTGTCCTCGCTGCACTCTGCCCATAAGCAAGGTCATCTGGGGAAGAGAGGTAGAAATGGAAGCACTTTAGTGTTTTGAGAATTTATGGACATGTTTTGTTGCGTTTGTATCCCCATGAATGTAGGGATTTGACACATCAAAAGAGCTGTCTCGCTGTTTTTCACTGAAATAAGACAAGTCATAAGTCCAAGGTTGCTGCAGAACTAATTAAGCCCCTAATTAGCAGTGATTAGACGAAGGAGAGCCTCTGCATTAAAAGACAACATGGCCTCTTTTGGCCAGTACTACATCAGTGAAGAGAGACAAACTGACACTCCACAGCTGTTTTGGGGCCATCTGTGGAAACTAAAGCCTGAGGACATAGCGCTCATTCTCATCATCACTCTGTTCATTATGCCCAGTGTCATAAACCTATTAAATAATCTTGCTTGTTTAAAATAATCTTGGAAGCCGCCTTCACTTTTTGACTAGCTTGGCTCCTGGGAAAAACTGATACTTCATTAACAGTGATGCACATATATTGATTTAGATTGTGCGGCTTACTGTTATATTTGCATGGGAATATAAATGCAGATTAACAGAGGAAACTAGCAAATTATCCTTCATGTTTACATAAGAATGCATGATGCATGTGAAGCCTGGTATATCCTTAAATTAAAGAATTATTCCTAATGTGAGTTATAAAAATGATGGATAGCGTGCGATCATTAATCAATGCATTTTGTTACTTTCATTTAAATTTGGAATCTCACCCAGGTTTTTGGCACACAGCATCTATTTCACATGGCAGTGATGAATTGAAGTAATATGATTTCTCATTTAGATTTTTTCCCCTTTGACGCCTGTCTCTGCATCATTTTTGTCTTTTTATGCGGCCGCCTCTTGCTGATGGTCATATTATGCATGGTGGCTGGGCTTCTATTATATTGCACATGGGTACCGCTCTGCAAAGACATTAGGAGCAAAATAAAGGTCTGTTGTGCTCCATGTTATTTGTTCAGTTTTAATGTTTTTATTAGTTTTTGACAGAGAGAGAGAGAGAGAGAGAAAAATACTGAGGCCTGAATAGCAGTTGTTAACATTTTTATATAAAGGGCGGTGACGCTGACATTTGTTCCTATACACGCATGAACAAAAACATAGACTTTTACATATGTGTTGCCTCTATTAATCTCCTGTTGTCTCTCTTTGGTCCTTGTTTAGAATCACAGTGCACACTGTGTGGTGAACCAGAAGGTGAGTGGGCCTCGGCATTCCCCAATAGCTCTTGTCATCGTCATCTCCCGGCTTGTTGTTTTGCTGTTTGGAGAGGGTGGGAAGTGGAGCGGGGGCGACGCTGTGCTGCAGACACACTGTTCTTCACTCTTCATCTCAGCAGAGCAACGGTGCGGGCCAGGATTTAGGTTCCATGTAGAAAAAAATACACTGTACATAAAGATAGCAACCTCCTGGTTTTGATTTCACATTGTAATGCATTCGACAACTGCCCTACCCACAACAAACTGTCACAGGTGAACAGTGCATTGCAGTGTGGGGTTGGTCAACAAAAAAACTCAAGGAGGCGGCCATTTTTATGCACTCCAGGTTACCCTTACTGAGCTGACTGATTGACAGCATGAAGGCTAAAGGACACGGCTTTAGAGTGCTGACTAACCACACTTGCTTCTGCTTCAGATCTCACTAAATGTTACAATTTGTGTACACATATCATTCCATTAGTGTCCATGCACTACTGACACTCGTCTCATTCTCCATTGCCAAATGCAAATCATTCCCATAAGTCTCCATCCATTTCGTACTTCAAGCCAGAGTCGTTCTCTTTGCATGGACTACATTTTGAGGGATGATCATTTCTTTTTCTGTCCCTCTCCTCAGCTATAGCTGGTCATTATTGCTCAAGTGTTTCATCTATAGTTTGTTGTTGGGTTTATGTGAGTCTACTGTGACCTGAAATGGCCTGTAAACGCAACAGGAGCTGACAGCTTTGGTTGCATTTTGAAGTGAGAGGGGTGAATCTAGTAATAACCCATAAACATGTTCAGTGACAAGCTCAGTGACAGATATGATATTTCCCTCTGGACTTAACCTTGTCCAGGAATCAGCCATGTGTCTCTAGGCCCAATAAGCTTTATTCTATGTTTCAAAAATCAATGGTGCTCTCTCTGCTTTGCTTGATTGGATTAAGACGTAATCAAATCGAGCGTGATAACTGTGTGCCTGTGACCTTCCCACTAAGACAGGCAGAGAGCGGAGGTTGGACAGGCCTGAGGGAAGGACAGGGAATGTGTGTGCATGTGGGTGTGTGTACTATATATATATATTTTATTTTTTTTATTTTTTTACGGGTGTGTAGCTGCTGGGCAGAAGCGAGCTCCCGAGGCACCTCCATGGTGTCGCTCCATGTTGCACAGGGCATCGGGGCTGCAGAGCCACAGGGAGATGCATGGTGTCCCTGGAAACAGAGAGAGATCAGCCCTGGATAGATAGAGAGAGACTGTGTCTATAGCGCTTCTTGATTTTAAACACTAATTAGCAAAGTTTACAGTAGACTGTGTTTTATTTAGGTGACTTTTTTTTTTCAAATTGCTTTGTGTTAAATCAACTTTAGTCTCGCTTTGCCAGACCTTCCTCCACAGCGCTGCAGAGGAGGGTCTGGTTAGTCCACATAGCATTCCGGGATGGGAGAAAAACCTGCTCTGGTTTATTTGCATTTCTTTAAACCAATCACAATCGTCATGGGCGGTGCACACTGTTAAGCACCGAGCAGAGCCACGGTGCCACTGCAAAATAGCCTCGGGAAGGAACTTGTTTTGGTGGAACGTGTACGTTCAAAAGTTGTTTTAGTCACGCAAGAGAAAACTCAGATTGGACAGATAGTCTAGCTAGCTGTCTGAATTTACCCTGCAGAGATCTGAGGAGCAGTTAACCATAGTCCTCATAAATCCACCGGAGTTTAGAATGCTAACACAAAGAAAGCAGAAGGTAACGGACATCCGGGCGAAAGAAATTAAATCTGGCGGAATTTATGGCGGCAACGGAACAATCCCGGAAGTGGAACATTGTGGATATAGACTACATCAACCTTAATCACATGCATTTGAAAAGTGTGGCATTTTTTGTTAAATAGAACAAAAGTACAAGAAAAATCTGGCGAAAGCAGCATTAATTAGCCACTTTGAACAAACTAACATGCACATTGATGTTTTATCAGCTCATGAAGTGGATATGGTGAACAGTTTAGAGTCTATTTTTGGCCAACTGATGAATGCAAGTGCAATATTCACTCTCCTTTTAGCTAGGTTTTGGTCTCCACCAACTCCTAGGGAAAAAAGCTGCCGTTAGCAGCTAAATGCTTCACTATATTCACTGATGTTTGGTGCTGGGCAGGTAGTGTACAGTGGATTTATCAGTGCTTTATTTTCTAAGAAAACAACTCCTGCTGGGCCTGGAAACGAGGCTGATCCAATTAAACTAAAACAGTAAAGTTGCAGGCCATACAGTAAAACCAGAATCTGAGGCTGAAAGACACTTAAATGCTGTGTAAAGCTGAGGGGAACTGCAGAGTCAGAGGATAATTCTTTGTGGGGTTTTTCATTGTGAGCAACGTCGTTGACGAGTCATATGAGCCATTTTTAATATAAAAATATCGAGTAGTGCTGCTTTAAACTTCTCAAAGTACAAAAGGTAACATATAGTAGTCTTTGTCAAAACTGAGGTATCATATTATCACTGGTGTCTAAAATTAAATAAAACACCCAGCCCTGATCTCTATGGTTGTGTCTTTCTCTGAGAATTGTCAGAGAAGAATTGAGCCCATCTAACTTACATATCGCCTGCAGGTAATTGCTGTCCTGCGATAGAGACAGAGAAAGAGTGTGTGATGCTGTGAGGGAGAAAGATAGAGTGAGTTTGAAGTACAAAAATGCACATTTGCACATCTTGTCCCTTTGTCTTTGTGCTGAGCCAGGGGCAACATGTCCTGCTGGGACCCTCACCCCCATATCTCATAATGCACATTCACAAAATAACACACACACCAACACATAAAAGATTATTGGACACTGTTTTATGAGGGTGGGTGTCAAAGGATTTTTTTTCCAGTAAGTAATGGTTACAAAGTCCTAGTGTAGTTTAAAAGAATGTGTTATTCAATGTGTGTTTCTTTTGAAGCTTTTACTGAGTAATTTTTAGCGCTAACGTAGCGGTATTCTCCAAGCATTTGTCTTTCACACAGTACAGAATCCACATAAGAGCTTGAAATGCTGAAGGCACAGCTACTCGGTTAGTATACTCTTGTAGAATATTTGTGGTTAGATGCAGGAAAGTCAAAGGTATTGTTTTTTAAAGATGGATCAATTACTGCTTGCTTTGGGTTGTTGGGTAAAATGGACCATGCTCTAAATTGCAATGATATACAAGAAGGCACGGCTCCAAACAGTGGAGAGAAAAAGCCACCCAAACGAGGAAGCACTATGACATTAGATTAACAAAGCCTTTATGCTACACAGAGAGAAAAAATTAGATGACATTACGGAGTAATAGCCATTATAGAACAAGGACAAGGAGAACACTTTAATAGACAGGTCATAAACATTATTGAAAAGTCTAAGACAAACCCCAAAACTGAAATTATTAGGAAGAGTCGTCCCCCGAGAATACATAACCTTTAATGAAAATTCAAAATAATTCTAGTCAAGGTCTGACATATGGTGTCAGTCTCATTTTTGCATTACTCATGTGGGGACAAGGAAATCACAGCTGTTTTTGAGTCAAAAAAAGAGCCCCGTCCTTCACTTGATTCATGGATGGGTTCACTCACTGACAGCAAATGTGAGAGGGAGCATTTCATCATTAACCAAACCTTCACTGAGACCCTGAACCTCATTGTGAAGGCGAGAAGAAAAAAAGAATGGTTGAGAGAGAAAATGGGTAGAGGGAGGTGAAGTGTGTAGGAAGTAAGGACAGAGGAGATGGAAGAAAGTAAAGGGTGAGTGGGCAAACACTCTCTCCTAGAAATTACATTTATATGCTACTAATTTGTTTTGCCGTGTGCATTTTGATGGGAAACATAACTGCTGCATGGATTATGTTCACTGGCAATTAGTTAATTGAAGGCATCTATCCGTTTTTGTGCCAAACATGGATTCTGCAAAGATGGTTGGGCTGGACAGCCTGGTCTCACAGAATTCCGTGAAATGATCACGAACTGTTAACACCGCATTACGTGGTGGTGGCACGGAATGTGTGAAAATTCCGTGTGGCCACCACAGAAAAAAATCCAAAGTAAAGTCAATGAGAAAATGACGTAGCATTAAGAGCAACAAAGCTAGCGAGTAGTATGAAAGCCCGAAAATCCGCGTAGGGAGGTTGGTTGGGGTGGTGGATGGGTCAAACAACAGGACTTTCACCCAGGAGACCGGGGATCGTGTGCCGCTTGGCACGATTCCTAACCCTAACCGTCCCGTTGTTCTTTTCCTAAACCCAACCCGTCTGCTGTATACGGCCGTCCCGTTCTTCTTTTCCTAAACGCAACCCATTGTTCTCCCACCCACCCACGACCTTTTCCTTAACTTAAGGGGCCGTGTTCATTTCACGGAATTCTGTGAGATCAGGTTGCAGCCAGCTGGATGTTGGGCATACAAAGCACAAGAATTTACCAGAATTTTTTCTTTCTTTTTTCAACCAAGATCACGATCTTTCCCTAAAGTGCTGTAAACATCAGTATAACAAAGTGTAATCATCCAATCGTCAAACAAATGGAGTAAACATTTAGCAGTTCAATTTAAACATTGTGTGACTTGGCAGACATTCAGAAACAATGTTTCCTCATTATGTTGATAAAAACAATCTAGGCTGCATTAAGTTTCTATCAAAACATATTTGCAGTTGAAAATTAGTAGTATATGAATATATTTTTCTATGAGACGGCATTTGAGTGGGAGGTTGCGTTCTGAAGTCTGAAGAACAGATAAGAAAGCAAAGAAATTTCATAAATGACAACAGATGGTAAGAGACAAAAGGAGTTAGTGTGGTGGCCTTATTAGGGCTGTGCTCGATTGAAGAAATTCTTAGTCGACTAACACTCATTCAATTGTATCGACTAATTGATTTAATCGACAGATCTGTAAATCTGAGTTTCTCCGCAAAGAGACACCACTTTAATTCTTGTGTTTACCAGAGATGTGATCGTACGTTTCTTGGAAATAAGTCATTCAGCATGAAAAAAAAGCATAAAACATGACTAATCAACTAAAGAAATCTAAGTTGACTAAGACCAAAACGACCCATTAGTCGACTAATCGACTAAGAGGGAGCAGCCCTAGGCCTTATATTGCTGTTATAATGCTTTTCATATTTCCTTGGTTCCCCCCTCTCCAACCCTGGTAAATGAATGTGTTGGCAACAAAGCTTCTACATGTTCCGCAGGTCAATGTACTGAACTGTGAGCCATTAAGCACCAAGCTCTATAGTGTTGTTATATACTGTACGTATCTCTATATTTACAGCCTGTGCCACAAACTGCACTGTATCAACACTGTAAATGGCTCTCTCAGTAATGTTGTGGTGTTGCTCAACCTCACCATATTCAAGCATTGGATTTATTCAAGGCCCATCTAGTCATTTCTTCAGGAGAGGGGAGGACGTCTTGGAGTTACGTATACTGTAGGTAATATCATTACACCCTAATGCATATTCCCCCTGTGCCCAGAAACCCTGTCCTATATTGAATTGGTCAGCATGGATTTTTAATTTCCAGAAACCCATTTACATTGTATGTTGGCTAGACAAATAGGATGCATGCCAGACTGCTAGCCAAGGTCAGTGTCCAATATAGAGGAGGCTTGTTGGTAGGTGCGAGGGGAGTACTGATGCTGTGCATTATACATCACATAGGCTCAACAGCCATAATAATGCACTCTGTGCTTCTGCAGTTTCCATATGACCTCTGTTCCTGGCAATCTATTCAAAAAGGAATGATGCTTTTAAAGTCAAACTGAAATTAAAATTAATTTTTGCCTGAGAAATCACTATAGACTATATATCATTAGTGTTTTACCAAAATTCCAAAAGAAAGAAATGTAACTTTTATTTATTATTCTGCAGTGAAAACACCCCCTACATTAATGTTCTCCAGGGTGATGTGTAATTTTGGTTCTGACTAATGAATGGCCATGCTGGTAATTTGATTGGTGAAATGTTTATATGGCACTAAAAATAGTTCGTAACATTACTTTGATTCCAACAACCACACAGACTGCCATTGCAAAGTCCCATTTGTGACTGACTCATTCCCAATGCTACTGTGGCTCTGCACTATAGTAACCTTATATCGGGAGTGGAATCACAGAGTGATGTACGGTGAGCTGAGGTTACAGGACTACCTAAAGCTGTGCGTGTTGGCGGTCTAGTCATGTGCAATCACCACAACTGGACCGCACTGACTGTGTGAGAGCTCCTTATAGCTCAGGTGCTGAAATAATATGAACGAATAGTAACATAGGAATCAGTTGAATGTTAGCAAGCTAAGCCAACTTACTTCCATTAGTGGAAGTTAATTTGCATAGCTTGCGATAGGTCCTCAGAATTGTTATGTTAGAGAGGGACAAATGTTGTCTTGTTGAAAAGGGGGAAAAACATTTGGGTCAACATTTGTAGGTTATGATGTTCCAGTATCTAATAATTAGTACACAACAGTTGACAGTCTCCTAGCAACGTTAGCCCTCAAATGTCTGTTAACCATTAGAATGGCCCACCCAGCAGCCTGAAGCTTTAACGGTGTTTCCTGTCCAAATACAATTTTATTCTCTCTGCACAATAGCTGCTGTATAATTATTTCTTTTCACACAAAAAGTGAGAAGAATTCAAATTTCAGTTGGACTGAAACAGAATAATAGACAGAATAAGTCACATCCACATACAATTTGGGTTTTTGTGCCACACTGAGTGCTACATTAGATAGCGGGACTGCAAGAGATTAAGTACGTAGCTGACTATCCATGTTAGTACTGTGTGTTTAAACCTCACAAAGCTGCAGTTTCCGCTTTCGATGCTCAAGTTGGCATATTCAGAGACCTTTGGCCTTCAGCTTGACAAGTCGTGTCTCTCAGTCAGATCTTGGACTGTGGCTTTACTGGCCTTTGCCAGCAGACCTGGCTATGCTCCATACACCGTACTGTACACAGTCAAGTAGCCAAGCAGCCCGACGGCCAATAGTGCAACACTGGATTGCAGCGCTGTTCCCAGCCCCTCCACAACGTTCCAGGGGCTTAATGTTTGAAATGATGGCAAAGCTGCAGCTTTATGTCACTAACAGCCATCTGAGAGAGAAAGAGAGGGAGCGAGCAGGGAGAGTGAGAAGAAAATATAACATCTGCGGATTGCCTGCAGTTGCCCAGTGTGGGATTAAGAAAACCATGCTATTAAACAGAGCTTTTTTTTTCCTTCACCAGGCGACAAGGAAAAGTGCAGCGGGCAGTCAATCTTTTGAGCTTATCATCAAGTAACCAAAATTGCTCTCTCAGCTTTCTCGACCCCTCATTCTCTTTCGAGTCGCAGACACACACACACACACACACACACACACACACGGCCACAAAACCATCACTCATCAGCCCTCAACACACTTTTCTGATGCTTTAGTCCCCCGCTTTGATATTTTTATACTTAATATTACCCTTCAGTACATTTAATGGCTCAGGGAGACCCTTCAAGTTAGGCAGCAACATATAAAATCTTATTAGGCCAACATAATGAAGGAGTTCACGAGAGAAAGTTGTGGCCGATAGCTGGCACTGCCTCAGATATTACATGCCATCTAATCTAGCTTCAAGTTGAGTGCAGGCATGACAAATGTGTGGGGATGTATCTGTTCTGGAGATTGAAATGGAACACCTCTCTCTTTCTCACACTCTGCTGCCATCGATCTGTCCGCCTCTGAGTCACCAGGAACGCCAAAATTAGTGGCTACAGTAATGAGAAGGTAAATATACAGAGACCTTCCCAGAGAGAACTAGTAAGAGACCCTCAGCAGCCTTAGCAGAAGTTGGTTTCTGTCCAACACTAGTACAAGCCTGTGAACTAGCCGCTGCAGGTAAGAGTAGGAGCCTTGACCGTGTGTGTGTGTGTGTGTGTGTTGTGTGTGTGTGTGTGTGTGTGTGTGTGTGCGTGCGCGTGTGTCTCCCAGGTGAGCAGCTGTCCAGGTTTGGCTGTAATGGTTGCAGGGGAGCGCATACGGAGCAGCTTTGCTCAGAGAATCCTGGGATAGAGAGGGGAGAGCTTGACATCTTTCCAGGCAAAAGACTGATGAGCAGCAGAAACACCGGGTAAAGTTTGAACCAACTCAGAGGGGAATGTCTTGGATGAGCTTTTTGCAAACGCTTCCATTTATGACTCATTTAAAAAACACAGCGAGAGCCTGTTGGCAAAAATGCAATACTTGTTGTCTTTCAGTGAGATGACTCACTGATGAATAAATCTCCAAATATTTGTATCGTTATCACCCATGAGCATCATGTTCTGAGGCGGAATACGGTCAATAAAATGAGACTGATACTTTTGAATTCATTGCTGCGTCTAACTTCACTGTAGCTCATGTGGTTTTATTGGACTCTTGGGGTGATAACAAGATCCACTGACCGTCAGCGTGCGAACAGTCTCATTACGAGGAAAGCTCCCAGGGGCTGTAAATTGGCGGAGGGAGGTGTCATCACTTTGCTTCTGATGCAGACAGCATTCAGCTCCCATTTCATACTGGCGGTTATATGCTAAACACTCCATTTGGATAGGTATTTGCAGTGGTAGGAACAAATATGGCATGTTTTCACTTTGGATTAGTTGGCAGTATGTGAATAGACAACTGGATAAAATCTACTATATGTTATATAGAAAAGAGAGACTTCTCTGCGCTTCTGCAAACCACAACAATCCGGCGCAACCAGGGCAGAACAAGACAGTGTAGAGTAAAAAGATCGGCGGTGCAACACAGATGTCTTCTTAATTTATAGGATTTTTATTTTTTAAGGTGCATAACCATATTTTATGTTGTTCTGTAATAATTATAAAATACTCACTATTCACAACAGAACAATAACCAAACAAGTGTGATCCGATGCTTGCAAGGCAAATATTTTGACAAAAAGACATGTACAAGATGGACAAACTTTTGGCAGGAATGAAGAAAAAAAACAGGTGACGCTAAGCAAACACCAAAGTCATGTTTTAAATATGACAAAGCCTTTGGCATCACAACTGTCTCTTCTGAATACAGGCTGGGTGCACTTCTTCTGTTGATTGAGTGGTCTGAAACTTTCACAGTATTTATATAGCACCTAGACCTGCTTTATCATCTCAAAAGACATGGAAATCTTCCTTCTTTTTTTTTTTTTATAAAGAATCACTGTTCTGAACAATCTCTGTAGTTTTCTGATTGGTCAGGTTCAGTGTCTTCTCTGTGTACTGTATGTTTACCACAATTTAAATCTTATAGCAATTGAGCTTTCAAATTGTTGTCTGGTTTTGTGAGTTGTTTGGCTTAGTTTGTTGAGACCCTTTTTTACAGTATATTGTGTTTTTTGTTGGTTCAGTTTTTTTCATGGTGGTACAGAAAAAGATTCACTTTTAGATTACATATATATTTTTTGCTATTATGTTTGTATTAGTTACCATGCTGTCACACATCAGGAAGTACTTATATATTAACACCATGAAAGTACCTGTTTTGAGGTGCAGTCCCCATGATACTGGGCTAATAAACAATACGAAGTTTTCACACAGAGAATACTTGATTCAAGTATTTATGACCAATCTGAGAACATTTATTTCAAACATTGTAAAAATGGAGCAAAGGGTCAAAAGTCAGTGTCAGCTGTAATTGACCGTTACCATTCAGATTCAGATAGGAAAGTCCTACAATGGTGCACCAGTCCATCATGATTATGGTCTCTTGTACGCTTGTGCATCGCTCTTTCTCTTATTTCCCTCATTTTCACATACACTAGTCAAAAGTTTTACAACAACCCAATTTTTTTTTGTTTTTTATTGAACTTTTAGCAGTTCAAGTCCAATGAATAGCTTGAAATGGTACAAAGGTAAGTGGTGAACTGCCTGAGGTTTAAAAAAAAAGTATGTACATTTCAGAATTTTACAAAAAGGCCTTTTTCAGGGAACAAGAAATGGGTAAACAATGTAAAGCTGTTCTGCAGCAATGGAGGTTGATCAAGCTTTGAAAGTTGGTGCTACCAATTCCCACAGGTGTTCCAACTTGTCTGGATTACTTACAACCCCCTCTGTTTGTATAAAAGTATTGTTGTAACACACTGTGGTACCGTACCCTCGTGAGCATTATTTGAACAGTATTGTACTGCAGAAAGTAGTGTGTTGCTATAAAAAATGGCGGGAAAAAGGCAAAATAACAATGGAAGAGAGACAGACCATCATAACACTTAAGAATGTTGGTTTTTCCTACAGAGAAATTGCGAAGAAAGTCAAGGTGTCAGTGAGTACAGTATTCTTCACCATCAAAAGGCACTTAGAAACTGGGGGAAACTCTGACAGGAAGAGGTCTGGCAGACCCAAAGCCACGACAGAATCAGAAGACAAGTTTCTGAGAGTCAACAGCTTGCGTGATAGGCGGCTCACAGGACAACAGCTTCAAGCAAAGCTTAATAGTGTTCGTAATAAGTAAGTCTCAGTTTCAACTGTAAAGAGAAGACTTGGAGCTGCAGGTTCGATAGGTCGAGTTGCAGCAAGAAAGCCATTGCTAAGACGTCAGAATAAGAAAAAGAGGCTTGCCTGGGCCAAGAAACATCGTCAATGGACTACTGAAGACTGGAAGAAGGTGCTATGGACTGATGAATCAAAATTTCAAATCTTCGGTTCATCACGCAGGATTTTTGTACGCCGTCGAGTAGGCGACAGGATGGTTCCTCAGTGTGTGACATCAACTGTCAAACATGGAGGAGGAAGCGTGATGGTCTGGGGCTGTTTTGCTGGATCCACGGTCAGTGATTTGTACAGAGTGAAAGGCACCCTGAACCAAAACGGCTACCACAGCATTATGCAGCGCCATGCAGTACCCTCTGGTATGCGCCTAGTTGGTCAGGGGTTCATCCTACAGCAAGATAATGACCCAAAACATAAGTCCAAGCTATGCCAGAACTACCTTAAGAAAAAAGAACAAGATGGTAAGCTTAAAAACCTGGAGTGGCCAGCACAGTCACCAGACTTAAACCCCATTGAGCTGGTTTGGGATGAACTGGACAGAAAAGTGAAAGCAAAGCAAACTACAAGTGCTACACATTTATGGGAACTTCTGCAACAGAGTTGGGAAGAACTTTCTGAAGAATATTTGATTTCCATTGTAGAAAGAATGCCACGAGTGTGTTCAGCTGTTATATCTGCCAAAGGGGGCTACTTTGATGAGTCAAACATTTAGAATACATTTTGGTTTATAAATTGATTCCATGATTTCTTTTTTTTAACTTAAATTGTTCATTTGTTCTATTCTTTCATTTCTTTCGAGTACAATAAGACATTGAACTGCATGAATTTCAATAAAAACCTGGAAAAATTGGGGTGTTCTAAAACTTTTGACCGGTAGTGTATGTTAATTGTATCATTGCATTATGTAACTCAAACTGGCAATTTAGATTTGGTATTTTAGGTTAAGATCTCACGTCTGTCTACTTAATCAAAACCTAGAAAACAGTACAACATCCAGTGAGGTTTTCAATATACTGAGACTGGTCAATGACAAATCATTTTAACTTTAAAGTACATACTGTTCTTCTCTCTTTCACTTCCATGTGTCCTGCCTTTGTCCTCTTCTTAATATGATTGTGTCCACTGTCTCACACTCCTGTGGTCATCACTGCTGAGGTCTTCTCCCTCCGGGCTCTGCTTCTTTCAGAGCTGCTTATTTAAACCCCTAACCTAACCTCTGGGAGCCTCTCGCTATCTTTCTCCTTCACCACCTCTTTCTCTTCCTCTCTGTTCCGCTCCCTCTTCAAACAAGCGCACACACACTCACGGGCAGATGTGGGGTTTTCTCTCCAGTTTGTTCCACCTAGTCAGACATGAACTCTTCAGAATTTTCAGCAACAAGAACCAATTACTGTAATAAGACTCATAAAATTCCCTTGCTGATCCACCAATTTCATCGTTTCACATCATGCTTCTGCTGGCACTTTCTCTTCAGTCAGCCCTGGCCTAAATGATCAAGGGGTCTCATGTGTATGGAGCCCCAAAGAAATGAATCATCCCTGTCCAACATGATGACACCTTAGAGATGCTAGTGATTACAGAGCACCTTCAAACTCTCCGTATTTAAGCCCCGCATTGGGTTTTTGATTATAAACAAAGTTTATTGCCGCACTTTTATTCATGCAGTCTCCGCAGTTGCATCGCTTGGCTTGACAGGGCCAGAGATATGGGATGATGCACTGACTTGCTACTGAATCGCGAGCACACTGTTGCTATGTATAGTCTCAGAGCGCTCAGAAGAATAGATCGGGAGAGCATAAGACTGATGGCTACCGTCAGGCTGCAGCATGGGTGAATCATGAACTCTCCTATTTTCACCCAATCTGAATTTCCGCATAATGTTCCACCTCTTGAGCAGTTCCTTGCTGGAGCAGTTGTCTCCTTTTCACCTTTTTTTATTTTTGTGCGTTTTCACAAAAGGGTTGACTCTTATCATTTCAACTGAATTGACGCCACTGACATTTGACATTGCGCCAGCAGAGCGGCTCGTTTAACAAGGAGGCCTGTAGCTGGATGAAATAGTGCTCATCAGTTTATCGTAGTGCATTGTTTACAACTTGATAAGCTCAAACAGCTTGAGGTCACAGAGAAGCACAATCCCGTTTATGTAATAGGTCCTCTGTGCCCTATGACAGACAGTAAGTCTTTCAGTGACACTGAATCACCATGACGTGGGAGATAATAAACACAACACACATCCTACAGTAGAACATTGAGGCTATTTTTTTACTCGATTCAAGGATGTGCCGGTTTCATTGCCAAAGACTACTTCTCACTTTGTGTTTTTCCTCTCTAGTTCACGGGCTTGCACCAAAATCATATTATCACGCTCTGCAGCCTCTTCATTTAGCCAGATATTTGGCTCAGTAGCACTGGGAAAAGACATTGGATTCTCAAAAGCATGTCCGCCAGCAGGAAATAGGGTTTATTTTCTTCTTTTCTGTTCTACCCGGCTTTTCCTAATGACAAACCTCACAGCTCATGTGAAAACCCACAATATCACCAGTAATGTACCAAATACAGTTTTGTTAATAATAATGTGTTTGGGTATATGCACATCCACAATTTGGGAACTTGGGATATAGTACTTTAGTGACCACTCTATCTGCAGCTCTATTAGCTATTAACCTCAGCGCAACACAGGTGAAACCAAAAATAAGCAAGACAGATTTCCCACCGGCCCAAAATTCATTGCCTTCAGTCGGGCTAAGACCTGGTGGCGACATAACACACATATGCTCAGAGGACCAAAAGTTTAGCTCCGAAAATTGAATGAAGCTGAGGAAACAACATCGCCATAACAAAACTGGATCCTGCCATATTAAACCTTGCATACAAATTCAGGCCAATAACTGACTGCAGTCTCTAATTTTCTTGTCATTATGGCGCTTTGTGTCTGATAAGCTAGCTTGCCAGCTTTTCAAACTTCTAAGACACAGTGTTTTCTTTTTTACATCATTAAAAAGTGCCCCCTTAAATACATGGAGGACTTCAACACAGATCTTTAACGCTACCACTCATTCTCATTCATGACAGACATGCCTGCATGCCTCGGAGGTACAGCCCTGGAGCTGGAGACACACTTTTCATTGCTAAAAATAAACACATTTCATTCTCCCACATCCTGGTTATCAAGAGGAAACACACACCCGAAGACCGTAAATAAGGGGGAGAGAGGAACAATGCTCACAGCATGAACTGCTGGAGGGGACTGTCATTATTTTCAGCAACAATTATGACAAAACTTGACTTCTGTGAGTATTGGGCTGCCACGACCCTTTCCCTCCCCATCAGGGAACATTTGAATCATCCGTGAATGACGCTGATGTGCTCACTAATGATTCCGCTTCCCACACAAGGACAAGTGTTTGTTTAGAAATGATTTATCGGTGATACTGCATAAAGATTCCTCCAGTAACTACCAGGGGGATTGTTGGTTTTAGGATTGTTGGTTTTAGGATTGAGCCTCCGATCAAAATGTGAATTACATCAAAAGCGTTACAGTCGCAGTGATTGCTTCAAATTTAGTTTCTTTGTCCGGGAAATTCACTCTGTGCTTCTGAAAAGAAGAAGTGCAGCCTTTTGTTGTCACCGACTGTGTTCAATCACAGCACCTCCTGTGACAAGCTAACCTCAGTACATAATAGCCAGCCCTTTTGGTCGGGTCTGTGTGTGATAACCAGCATCAGTCTGACAAGGCAATAATCCAAGATCAGAAGGGGTTAATAGTGTGTACTGTGTCCCCACCCTAAAGCCCCCCACTTCCCTAAAGGGTCCTCATAACAACTCAATGCCAGGGTCCAGTGTGGCCCTGAGGAAACATTAAATCCTCACCCAGCCTCAGTGGAGGTCACTTTGGGTTAATGTCCGTGGCAGGAAACTGGGCTGGGGAGCCGTGGATGATGGATGCATGCCATGGCTCATGGCCCTCCATCCGATGTGTTTTACTGAAACATAGTACTCCCTGTTACTTACTTGCACATTAGTCACATTACTTATGGCCATAGAGGTCTTGGATTAAGCGTCTAGAATCACATCGAGGTGGAATTAAACCTGTTTTGCATTTCTCTGAACTGAAAATTATTCAGGCAGTGGTGACATTCTTGTATATGCCCATTTTATAACAGCAGGGTCACTGCCTTTGAGCTCACCTGAAGTGCACAAAAGATACTTAATGTGGGTTCACTCTAACACACTGCATACTGTGACAGCCAGCCACACTTAACGTTCATTCTAAAACTCAAACAATCCATCACTGTCGGCTTGAAGGCACCTCTGTACAGTTAATGTAATCTGTGGTATTTCCTTCTGGCACACAGAAGACCTCTCTAAACTGGTAAAATCTTCCTCACACTTCCACTTATCTACCCAGCTTCAGAGGTACAACAACTGAATACTTTTTAACAAACATGTCCATGGCTAAAATGAGACTTTCTGTCTGGATGGAGAGCTCATAGATTCATATTTCTCTTTCTCTCTTTCTGATTAAGCGAATTTGATTCACAGTTTTTAGGTGTGGGATGACGAGGCTGCAGCTTGATGGAAGCTGATTTATTATTATTATTATTATTATTATTATTATTATTATTTCTAATCATCAGTGGAAGGTAAGGAGGTGGGTAAATGACCATGTGTTTCTGCCAGATTTTGAGAGTTCAATTTATTTTTTGGGACAATTTGTCCTTGGACTAGGTTACTGACTAAAGTATATACCTGCAAAATGAATGGCATGCCCATCAGCCTCCGTTTAGCCCTAAATTGCCAATGTTAGCATGCTAACACTTTTAACTAAGACAGTCAACTTCGTAACATTTTACCCGCTAAACATCAGCGTGTTAGCATTGTCATTGTGAGAATGTTAGCATGCTGATGTTGGCATTTCATTTAAAGTACAGTTGTGCCTAAGCACAGCCTCACAGAGCCACTAGCCATAGTCCATAGTGACTCAAATTAACATCAAACTGTTCTCTTGTATCCTCAAAAGCGGAACCATAATCAAATGAGAATCAACCAAGAACAGTTGCCATACAGGAAAAAACGCCTTATGTTAGTATGTTATTTAGCTCATCAGAGCCCTTATTTACCTCAGTACAGCTTCACAGAGCCGCTCGCATGGCTGTAGATTGTAATAGATTGTATTAACGGTGACATACTGTGGAACAGAAAAAAACAGGATATCGTCATATTGGAGAAGCCAGAGAATGTTTAGTGTTTTTTCTTGATATTTGAGTTAAGTAATTTATCAATGGTTGCAGATTATTTAGTTTTACATCTATTATACAGGACAAAACATAGTTTTTGTGTATTGTGCATCAAAAAAATGTGCTTGTATATTGCATGGACTATTCCTAATCTTTAAATCAAAGGGCATGGTATGTGTTTGACATTTGCTAAAGAACTATTCTGTAAGTGAGTGGAGGATATTTCACACCGCAACATTGATTTTATGAATGTGCTGCCTGGTTCTATATATATCCATTACTAATTACAAAATGTTGGTGACAATTTTAGTAGAGCTCAAAGTTCAGAGCTCCCTTATTGAAACAAAACATAATTAAAATTCCTAAGATCATGTTGTGAAGTGGGGAATCAAGAGAAACCGGAGCAGTTGAGGTCAAGACAAACTGACCTTTGCTATTGACAGTCCACACTTATCTGGTGACCCTAAAGTATCTCTTCAAGCTGATGGGAAAGCCCATAAACACTTTCATTAGTCCCAGAACCATTTAACTTTATATCCTGATATATTGCAGCTCTGTGGACCTAACCCTGCTCCTTCCCTTCTGTAAATGTAATGGAGCCACAGCCAGTGTTTACAAATGCATCCCTCCTCCATTCCTCTAATCTGTTTGTGATCAAGTTTTGCACTAAGCAGCCCAATAGGACTTAGGGGGTGATGCCCCGTGCTCCGTGAGAGTACACAACATTAATAACTCAAGGTAATGAGTTATTATCTATTGCCTTTATTAGATTGACAAAACCCATGGCATTACCAGCGTGCTGAACGAGGAGACCAGCATCAATTAAATCACCTACCTCTCATTGTTCACGTTCAGGTGACATTGAAGTATGACAAGTGAAGCATAATGAGGTATTAAATTGTATTAAATTGACCATTGAGTGAAACTTATTCGCAGCATGTTTTATATTTGACCAGTTAATTAATGCAAAACAGCATTAATCCATCATAAGCCTTGTCTCACCTTGTCATATGTTAATTATCTTCACCTATCCTCCATGTTTTCCTTTTCTAAACACGAAATGTTGTGAGACTTCACACCACTTTTTACATTTTTTTCCTTTTCAAATATTGAACACTTTGTAATTCGTGTAATTCCTGGTCTTGTGCAATATCTCTGATGAGGAACAGGAGGCACAAAAGAAAAAGGCTACGTTATTCAAACTGTACTGTTCTTTATTGGATCCTGATTGTCAAAGCTTGCGGTAAAGTACTTGTTGTAGGCTCAGTCATTTGCAGTGTGCGTACACATCACATTTTTCAAAGCTCAGACCTCAAGGACAAGCATTAGAGGCCAATCAGGAAGCAGTGTGATGCAACAATGGGCTCGTTACCCTCCGGGGCTCGCCTTGTTGGATATGGAGATGGGGGTGGAAGGGGTATCACAGGCACTCTAATTGATTTCACTCAAGAAAGAGACCACCCTGTTGTGCAATTTCACTATCCATACCCACATTTTGTTATGTTTTACTACATGATTAAAAAATTATAACAATAAGGCAAACTGCCATTTATAACCTGCAGTGATGCAAGGGGACTAGGGCCATATTAGATTGGTCTTCTTTGCTTATGACAGAGCATGCACACCCAACGATTGTTCTGCCGGTGCATGTAGACATTTTCACAACATGCAGCCGGTGCACAGCAGTGATGTTACATGCTATCTAAAGTTGTGTTCAGAGCTGCATCTATTTTATGTGTAAGCACTTATCAATACAACACATGGTAACACATGTGACCTCTTGTTAATAAAATACCAATCTTGGCATTTATTTTGTGATATTCCACCTGTGTGACCTGTGCTTCCTACCCAAATGAGACTAGGGCTGCAACTAACAATTGTTTTCAATTGTTTTTCTGTCAGTTGTTTTTTCGATTAATTGATCAAAAGATTTGGTCCATAAAATTCAAAGAAAATGGTAAAAAGCGTTCCTTATCTACTCATCAAGTCAGAAAATGACAAATGTATCACCAGGTAAGTGCCCTCTCTGGCAGGTGTACCAGGTTAATGGTAAATGTGTAAGGGTTAATGCCCGACGAGGTGTCCATTGTCAGGTATTAATGGACGACTGCGAGGCGTGAACCGCCCGACGCGCAGCCAGACCATGGTATAAATCCATTTATACCCATTGACATATGCTTATTCCATGGTCTGGGTGAATACTCGATTCTGATTGGCTGCAGGGTGTCCATTAAAAAGTGATGTAGGACACCTACTAAAGGAGTTCCGGTGAAACTGACTGTTTACTGTTCTAAATGAATGCGCTACATTAAATCAAAAAAGGATATTTGGATTTATTATTTCCAACTCCTCCTCTGAACACCACAGGATGGCGCTAAAACACACAGGCTGCAAGAAGTAAGTTCTACTGCCCCTCTGGACTGACTTTGTTTCACAGCGAATAACGTTGTCTCACATCCCGTTCACTGTTCAGCTCGCTGCTTCAGGCTGCGCTGCTGCGGCCGACAGTAACGTTACACATCGCGGATCAAATTGTTCGTAAAAGTCGTTATATTGTTTTGGGGACAATGACATGGCTGGATAGCTAGCTTGTCTTGCTGTCCAACATACTGTCAAATTATTTTTACTGATTGCCAACTGTACACAATGTTATTGACTTTGGATCTTGCTATCATAACGTTAGCTTTCTGGCTCGTAGCTAAACTGAAGGGTTCTATCATGACTAGCTATATAAATATCTCCTGTTGCTATGGGAGGCATGTCGTATCTAAGGTCCTTCCTAATTCCTAGGGGAGTCTACAACGTTTGCATTGCATAAGAACCTGATGGATGGGAATGATTGTTCCAGGTATTAGTCAAACCGTCAGGCGTAACCAGGGAAACGGAGTTATTGTTTGGATAAACTTTAGATTTCGATTGTAAAACTAATTAAAATATAAACTAATGTTTTAAAAATATGTTATTTGGCAAGTGACCATGGTATAAGCGGGTTAATGCCCTTCGAGGTGTCCATTGTCAGGTATTAATGGACGACGGCATTAACCCTTACATAGCTAAATGACAATAACTATTTGCCTACAACACCATATGATTAACAGCATGTCCATGCTGCTAACAACAACAATCAGAGTTTTTTCTGGTTTCTAGTATTTACACCCTGCAGTGGCTTTTTTCATTGCTGTTGTTAATGTCATACTGTGTATTTCTCAGAGATGGGTTCCCCCCCCCTGAGCTTAAATACCTGGTAGATATGATGTGATTTTTTTGAATATATTTTCTGACTTTCTGACTACACAAATTGCTGATGATACACATGATGTGAGTAGGACGGCAGTATTGCTCAGCCACTATTGGGAAGAGCCTTTGAAATAAAACCGGTATTGTTGGCCTGTTATGACGTACTGAGTCTAGAAATACGGACTTCGGAGGTTCCCTGAGGGCCCTGACACAGCTAGTTGCTGCTTCGCTGTATGACTGTTACATCTCCCCCATGCACTGCATGTGGCCCCTGGCACTGGCAAACACTCTGTTCTTGGCTGTGATGTGATCGAGCTTTGTTTCTAAGCAACTTCCAGCTCAAAGCTTTGGAGGTAATGAACAAGGACAGCTGTTGTGGAGTCTTGATGGGGTGGGTGGATGGAGGGATGGATGGATGGATGTCTGTTGTGGCAGTGGTTCCACTTGCTTTAGAAACGATTATGTCAGAGACTGCTTTTAGAGCAATGTTGAACGTCAGCTGAAACTTCGAGTTGTTTAGCTTCCTAGCCATTATCTAAACATCATCTTTATCAGCAGCTCATACATTTTCATTGTGAAGCCTGTTTTGTTACACATTGAGAATGAATGCTATACTTAAAGGTGTGTTTTTACCTCAAAATTTGCATTGCTGCCTGTATTTTATTTATCATATTGCTGCCAAGATGCTATGGTATACATATTTCAGCAGCAGAGTGTTCCCCAAGAGTAGACATATTGTACCTCCAAGTCAAATTGTATTGTCATCTCCATTTACTACACCAAGTAAGTGTTCCTGACAGAACTTTGCGTGATTATAACTGAATACTGACTTGTCTTTCACCCTCTTTTTCCCCTATGCCTGTCACTCTTCTTCACACACTCTCTCGATCTGACAGCACACAGATTCCCTCACACAAATACATGTGTGCCGACCCATCTGTCATTATGAATTATTTCTGCTCACCTTACGGAGATTCAAAAATTGCTTGTCGATGACGTTCGGTGGAAGAGGCTGCAGTCAGACCCCTGGGACCAAAAAGAGTGTGAAGTAGGGATATCAACTGAAAATGGGAAACATGTTTGGCCTGTCACCAATCAATCTCAGTGCTCGCTGTCGATATGTTTTCTCTGTTTCTTGTGAGTTACTTTCAGTCGACGTTGTCTGTTGTCTGTTGCACACTTAAGCATCAAACACCAGGCAACAGCTGCATTACTTCCAATCCAGTCTGGCTGTTCTCAAAGCCTATATCCAGGTTTTCTACATCTCCTTTTATCCCAAAACAGCTACTTGTGTTGCATCTGGGGGGGGGGCCCTCTCACTCCATTGAATTATTACTAGAATCATGTGGTTTGAGTGACTGCCTAGGGAAGCAAATGAAAGCCAGCCTGCCCCCTAAAGGGTGCTTTTGCACAGATGTTGACGATAAATGTTTACATATCTGATCTCCATTACTCTTTTAACTCAGACCTGTAACACAGCATCACGTGGCATGTACTGTACAGGAGGAGAGTGCCCATTCAACAACATCTGCCATAATGTCCTTACCTAATTAACACTTTGCAGTATAGCCTTCATATATAATTTAGAAGTGGAAAATGTAAGGCATCTTAGGAAAATATTTTATTAAGTAAACATCCAGGTTGTCAAAATGCAGCTCAGTGTTTTGTGACCTTTTGCACCGGAGTCTTTCTCATCTTACAAAGGTCATTTTTGGACTACCCCTAGTCTGTTATTGACTGGCTTTCTTCTCATTTTGGGCATTAGCTCATACTTTTAGGTGGTGTTTGATGGGTTGAAAGCTGCCAGACAAGGTCAACTGATGCAAATGAAAAGACACAGAATTCATTTAAAATAATTCATACATTATTGCTTCATATTCTTTACGTATACTGTTACTTCAACATTTCTTTTGCATGGTCGTTGATGTCTTTTTTCATGTTATTCATGTCTAATCATACACAGCTTATGCTTTTACAATTGCCATCTGTGCTTACAAAATGCTTTTTAAAGTTCTAAAGCTAAAACAATTGTTGATAAGCAACATTTTTGATAACCGATTACCAGAACAAAAATGCAAAACATTTACTGGTTCCAGCTTGTCAAATGTGAATATTTTCTGGTAACAATAAAGAAATATTGGTCGGCACTTGGCAGTCTTAAAAAGCATACTAGGCACGGCGATAGTAAGTTAATCCTTAATAATACATGGGTGCATGCATTAAAATCGACTAATTGCCCAATCCTTCAACATCACCAAGCGTCTTGACCCGGTGCAGCATTCCCTATTTTTTCTTCATGAATATTTTCTGCTTTTCTGAATATCTTTGGGTTTTGGACTGTTGGTCAGACAAAACTTGAAGACTCACCTCAGTAACTTGTCAAGTGTTTTCTGCCATTTTAACGACTCAACAATTCATTGATGAATCAAGAAAATAATCTGCAGACTACCTTATAGTAAAAGTAGCCTACTGTTAGTTGCAGCCCTAAGTATCTTAAGTTATTAACTTAACATTTAGCATTATCAGTAGGATGAAATGTAACAATAACAAAACATACTGTACAGTCACTTCAGTGATAACCGTGGCAGCTGTTGGCAGCGCATCACTCAACAAGTGTATCAGTACAACTCCATGGAGTGGCAATATAAGCTGTTACAATTTTTAAATAGTTTTTATATGATGCATTTAGAATGCACACAGGGCACTGTCAATAGCACTTCTTTCATTTCACTGAAATTAGACCAGTAAAACACCAGGACAGGCACTTACACTAATTACATTTTACTGTCCGATGTGTCCAGGTTCTAATTCAGTCCCCAGAGCGACATCCAACCTTCCTCCATCCAAATCAACACGTGGCGTTTGTGGGTGTCTGTGTGCACACAAACGTGAATGATTTTTTTTTTAGCCGATGAAGGTTTTGTGTAGCAGCATAGTTCAGTATTTGAATTATTCCAGTCGTGCACAGTGCATGTGATCCTTATGGTAATTCAAGCCTAGCAAAGCACTCTATCAGTCCTAATTGTTTGCCACCCTCAAATGTTGTCAGTCCACTTAATTTTTCTGATCAGATTTTGTCCCGATTAACATCATAGCAAATCATGTAACACACTGATTGACTTTGTGCCTCTAATGTTCTGGTTGACTTTGGAGAAAAACGCGATTGAGAGACAAGGATCTGAACTGGACTGTCGGTATCACTTCCATCTCCAAAAACTCATTATGGTCGGCCCCCACCCTCGCTCTCTGGGCTGCTGTGGTCTGCAGAGAGGAAAATGACATTAGAGGGGAAAGGATTTCAATTGTCTTCTTCAGGCTGAGGAGTTTGGATGCCTGCAGGGCCCGGAGGACCTGTAGTGGTTTTAAAATCAGTTCCGTGATGGGATTGTCTCTGGGGACTGAGGGCTGGTTTGGACCTTGCCATGTGTCCGGTCCTGAATATTTTTTATTTTTTAACATCCCCGGCAAATAATACCAGTGTGACAATATATAAATGATCTCTCATTTTTTCCTGAAGTCCTCAGTGGCTGCAAAGGCAGAAAAAGGATGGGAACTTCAGAGTATGTTGCCATGGCAACCAGGGACCGTTCTGAGGCTTCCTCTAACAACTTGCCCAGGAATGCAGTCCTCGCTGTTACATAAGATGCGACTTACTCTCTTTCTCTCTCAAACACATACACACACTCAAAGGGCTTTTCCTGTGGCAGAATTTCACAATCAGCATGATGTATTCATAGCTGGAGAGCTGGGCTGGATTTATGATTCCACCATGTAAATGCAAGCCCATGCAATCTACCACACTTGGCAAGAGTTTGCCCGGGGGCATTGTTGGACTCCAAGTCCATTTATGGGGCTCTTGTAAGTGAAATGGGGGCCTTGAAAAGATTTAGATTGAGGAGATTGTTGCTTGAAAAATAAATGTAACAAAGATAAGACAATTTGGCACCGTTGCTTTACTGTTGTGATGTTGTGTGGGATGGCATTACCACAGTTGAATATGAGATGGGCTGTACATTTTCAGTATAAGCGTTAATAATGCAGCTTTTTGTGTTCAATTCCAAAATACAAAAGAGAAACCAGTAGATTGGGAAGCACAAAAGCCTCAAGTATTGTCATTCTGGGAGGAACAAGGAACGCTGATCCCGACACTTTTTTAAATTTCTTTCTGCTACCTATCGTTCTGTCCCTACTTTGACTGGCAGAGAAAGAGGAGAGCTGAGGAGGAGCGCTGAGCGCAGCACAGATAACACTTCGTCATTAGCGAGCTCACGATAAGTATTCAGACATTCAGCGGCTTGTCCTTATCTGGCCACCATAATCTCTCTGCAACTAAATACTATGGCTGCCTTCAGCTCGCCACTCTGTAGGTGAAATTGCGTGTTAGAGAAGAGAAATTGCCATTTTACATTCATTGGGACAGCCTGCCAATGGCCTAATCATTTTTGAAGAGATTACTGCCAAGGCTGATAGACTTGTGAGCAGAGCTCTTTGGGAGGGTTTAGAAGTATATGCATATCTGCTGCTATAGTTCCTGTTCACGCTGTAGCAGCATCATCGCCTGTACCTATTATCTCCCCAGACTCTCCCAAAACGTACAGAAACACACAAACGGTATTTCCTTATTTATTATTGTTGTTTACAGAAGCTCCGTAGACAATATCCACTTACCTCCGCTAGCTTTCTTCTGGCTCTCATCTATCCTTCTGTGCACTAAGGCAAACCTCCCCCTACTGGCAGAAAGAAAGTGGGGTGTAGGCTTTGATTGCTGGGGAGGGTGGTGTTCTCCCTAGCTGCCATTTGTCACATCAGACAGCACTCCCAGGTGTGTAAGCGTAGCCACATGCAGCTTTGTGTAACAGGACCCACTAGAGGCTACAGTGCAACAAACCAAACATGCACGTCTTTTAAACATGTTCAAAGGTGTGCATCATTGCGGGTTGGGGTTAAATGTTTCATATAGAGCTGTCAATCGATTAAAATATTTAGTCGTTATTAATCGCACGATTGTCCATAGATAACTCGCGATTAACCGCAAATTAATTGTTTTTATCTGTTGTATATGTACTTTAAAAGGAATTTTTTTTTAAATTTGAATGCACTTATCAACATGGGAGTGGACAAATATGCTTGCTTTATACAACTGTTTATTTTTATTTCAACAATCCAAAACAATGATAATTACTGTCTAGAATATTATAACAATAATAATAATCTATAAGAGACCCTCATCCTCTACACTCGTACTCTATGTTAATCGGCCTTCAAGCTGTAGCCACCCATGTAGCTATCGCTGTTGAACGTTTGTTGCTTGTAGAGTTGTCCAGACGTCTCCGTTTCAAACTATCCAGGATAGCGGAAGGTGACAGACATCCGGCTGAAATGAGGGACATCCGGCCGAAATGAGGGACATCCGGCCGAATTTCCGGCAGCACCTGAGCAATGCCGGAAATTAAACGTCGTCGATATAGACTCGATTTGAGACTCGATGCACTCCGGTGGTAACTCACTTCACATCAACAGTACATGCAAATAACTTAAGTCTTGTGGAGAGAACTCTCTGGAAGGGCTTTGAAGCTGAACTTGCCATCCAAACTACCCTTGTCTCTATCAATTTCTGCTCAAGGAGCTTTGTTTCTGCTAGCCATCCACAACGTTACTGCTGCATCGCTTCGAATTTCTAATCACAGAACACGCGTGCGTTAATCGCACATAAAAATTTTTAAAAATGGCGTCAAAAGGAATTTGCGTTATTATTGCATTAATTTTGACAGCCCTAGTTTTATATGATTTTAAAGTTCTTTCCTCTCATGGAATATATAACTCTTTTGTTCATAATCTTGTGTACATACTAGTCCTGTCTATTCTTTACCTTTATTTAGCTTTGTTTTCCTTAGCCCTAGCTGTTTCTGTGTAAGTACATTGAAGCAATGCAAAAAAAACTCAAATTCCTTGTATGTACACAGAGGCCTTCTTGTGCTCTGCACTCTGAATTTGGGGGTGGAACCCGCCACTTCTTGAACAGCTTGCATAGTTTTCATATAGTTTGCACTTTGTGTTCACCATTACACATTCACACAGCTGAGCTTCTTTTTTTAGCATTAAAAGAAATTGTGGTTCTTGTAGTAATTAAATTTGGAGAAGGCGTCCCAAACACACACAAGCACAAACAAGCTAAGATCCTGTGTTTTCAGCAGGTATTGTCCCAGGAGATGGTTGTATATTTTGACCAAAGTTCCCAATAAATACTATGTTTCCAAAATAAAAGCAACTTGAAAAACAGCCACTGTGACAGAGCTGTTTCAGCTGTCAACCATGATTAGCAGATACACAGTGTTTTTATTGTGTAATATGTCATTGTTTTATCACAGGTAACAACGTTCATCATAGACTCCAAAGCAATGAGTCACTTGGTATTTCACAGAGGCCAGTTGGTAGACTGCTGGTCTTTTTTAATAGTGTGAATCATTGTCATGGTATTGATTCAGTCATAGTGGCTCTGCTCTAAATCACCCCAGCATGAATTCCCAGTTTGATTGAAGGCCGGTTGTAAGAGCAGGTCCTCCCCCATTGTGTAACTGCATGAGCAGCCTTGCGAACATACATGTCCACCTGTGACACATTCATTGCTGACTCAGCACACAGTAATATAACAGACTCATTGGACGTCAGTCATAGCCACAAACATGAAAGGAACAGTTTTTTTTCATTTTAGGTGTCACGCTTGGCCAGAGACAGATGGTCTATGAGGAAAAATAGCAGTGACAAGTGATTGGCTCCCAATTGCTGTGGCAGTTTGAAACAGCTCAGTTATTTGAGTATTGCATTAGCAATTAAAATCCTGTGGGTTCATTTTCAGCTCACTATCCACACTTGAAATGTGTGCATGAATCGTCCTGTGCTGTCACTCGGATGGAGGATATCTGCCAAAGCCGTAAGCTGGGGCCTTATTTTGATCGTAGCTGCTATGGTGGATATCATGAGGCTTGCAAAGCTGACAGATTTGCTGCTTTGACTCTTTGTCCGTTGCCTCCACTCGAATAGCTCTTACCATTGCTGATTTGCCCCGAGGGTTGGGGACACAATTCTCTTTCCTTTGATTTTCTAAAGAAAGGCCATGAATTCTAGTGAGACTGCATTTAACCTTTGGGAGATGGATAAGAAAGCTGCTCTATCGATTTGTTTTGCTCAGAAAATAAGGGGTGTGACTCTCCTCTGGTTAGTTGGAAGGGATGCTGACGGAAACACTAGACAAGGCTGTTTTTGGAAACATGTTCTAAACATTTTTAGTAATAGAGCTCAACAGTCAGCAGCAGGTTCCGGAAGTAAAAATACAATGCAATTTCTCCATTAACAATTGGATTATAAGCCATAAAATCTTAACTGTCGATGGTAGACTTAAAACCAGCTACGACATGACTAAGCGATTGTATTGCTCATATAGATGCCAAAAGTTCATGGGGCACCAAACTTGTTTTGAGATAAATGTCTTTTATTCGCGATGTCTTGGATAAGTACTCCATTACCCACAATCCTGAACAATCCCACAATCCCACAGTGATGCCTCTGATTGGTGGAAGTCATGCTAGTGAGGAGGGGGGCTGCCGGGAGCTGCCTGCACGATCCGTCATGCGCATGCCCAAGATGATAATCCTGTTTTACGAGGATTTACGACTCTGTTCCACGCTTCTGCCATTAGCCTCCACCGGGAAGCTAACGTTAGTTTAGCTAACAGCTAATTCGGCTAACTGCTAGCTGACAGCTTGATTCAGTCTAAAATAACGTTAACTCAAACTAAACACTGGGTAAAGCAGGCAGCTGACGTAACAGCTGTTATATATTTTAACGGTTATTTTCAGGTTTTATTTTGAGGGTCTTTTAAAGTTATTACATCCTGTCTCAGCTAGCAGTTAGCCAAATTAGCTGTTAGCTAAACTAACATAGCTTCCTTTATTCAGTGGTGCGCGGTGGTTTATGGGATGAGTAGTTCCTTCGCTTGATAATGAAAATATGTACACAGTCTTGTACCTTTGACTTGACTTTTTTGGGATTTTCTGTTCGTTTTTTCACTCGAAATTATATGTTGTATGCTTATGAGTCACGTCGTAGCTGGTTAGCCTAAGGCATGGTCTAAAACTCTTTATACACAGATTTTTCCAGACGTCAATGGGAGAAATGAATGGGAAATTTACTTCCGGAACCCAAGGTCTCTCGGAGGAGGGGCGGGACTGTTGAGCTCTATTGCTACTAAAAGTCTTTTTGACATTTGTTGCACAGTAGAATTTTTCACTGGATTTAAAAGCATGTGGGATTAAAATGAACTTGGCCGATGTTTTCCAGTTGTCTGGCTCTTTTTGCATCTTTTTCAAATTTCAGAAATGTACAGATTCTCTACAGACGGCAACCAAATGAAAGTACTGAAGCAGTTTGGGTGTTTGATGCCAGATAACTCAGAAATGACAGATTCTATTGCTGATGCAAAACATTAAAAGGCTGCCAGCACAAGTCTCTCATGCGTTCCCTCAACTTTGGGACTCAGTCGCCTTTATCTTAATCCTCTCTTAAATAGTGCGCCAGCTAGCCACCATGCTAACCACTGCCAAACTCTGAAGGTCGCATGCCTTTGATCTCTCAGTCTAGTCCAGCGGTTTATTATCTTTTAACTTTGTTTTCAACTCCAGTTAAGGTCTGAGCTTGTGGAAGAGTGGGAGCTGTCAGTGATACTCAGTGCAGATATAATGCTATTTAAATGCTAATGTGTTAAGAGGAGCAAAACGACCTTTACTCACACTCGGGCGGAGCAGCAGCACAAAACAGAAGCCCTTAATAAATGAGCCTCTGACTCGGTTTCCCTTCCCTCCACTTTCTCGTGTCAGATATAAGGTGTGTATATCACCGTCGATCCCAGAGGGCTTTGACAACATTATGGAGCTGGATGTTGGTTCAGGTGTTAAATCAGACATGATTGGATGATTGCAGAATGTACAAAGTGTTAAGTTAAATGTGAATCGTTTTTTTTTTTTTTTTTATTGAAATACCTGCTTATCACAAGAGGACTTCTTGTCTCTGCAGTGAAAAAGTTTGTGTCTGGTGAGTTGTTTTAACCTTCAGATCCCAGCCTTTTCCTTTCTTAAAAATGTTCGATATTATTATTCATCTGCATAATCATTATTATCGTGGCCCATCAACATTTAAAAGCACGATAGCCAGACATTCAAAGATAATGTTGTCTTACTGTTGTATATTGTGCTGAAATGTATTTGCCACCCAGTTCACTAAATTCGCCCTCCATCCTTGCAGTCCATTTTAGCAGTTGGCAACCTTGCCAGGAAGACAATAATTTGATGGCAGGTGCTGGTATCTTTGTAAAAATAACATGCCCTCTCCCTGTCCATGGATGTCACAGATACTTGTCTCCCTGTTTGCAGAGCACTTGCCAGAAGGATGCACACTCACTGAGAGAGCTGCTTTCCCTCAAGCCGCCTCGTGTAAATATTAAATAACCTTCGAAATGTTCTGTAGGACTTACTTCTTGAATCATGCGTCTATTTTTTCTTGCCTTTAGCGAAACTTAAATTCTGTATCAGCAGAGGAAGAGGTGGGAAAAAGGAGAAAGAGATATAGAGGGCGGATGAGTCTGTCATCTGTCGTATAATCCCCGGAAATGCCATAACTCTGCCGATAGATAATTTATTCAGTGCAGCTCCCTGAGATACCTCAAGGAATAGTCTGCCGTTAGAGAAAAGGCCTTGGAGTAAGACAGTGACATAACTTCAGACAGAAATGTAGCATCACATCAATCAATAATGCAACGTCATCCTTCTGCTGCAATTACTAGCTTTGCAGCGAGTAAACTGAACCGACTCAAACTAAGCAAGTTCACCTGATGTAGCCTGTTGAACTGTACTCCGTAGTAGGCCTAATGTTTTTTGATAGGCATTTTCAGCTCTGTGATGTACAGCCTCACAACAACACTCCATCCTCAGGGAAATGTCCTAACCGTTTTTTCCCTCATGCATGTTTAAAGTAGCCTAAATTCATTTTACATCAGGATGCCAAGTTAGACATCCTCGTGTTAAGACTGGTAAACAACGAGAATTTGTTTTCATCTCGACAGATGGAGGAAGACGGCAACAGAAGAGCAAGGCTGCACCTCAGGTGTTGAGATCTTAGACCTCATTAAAAATAAGTCTGAATGGAATTAATTTTATCCAATTTAAAAGATGAAAAGAAACATCCACCCATATTCACATTTCACTAACAGCACAGTCATTCTCATAGTCTTGGACAGGTTTTTGGATTTGTGAATGAGACTCTCTTAGAGTTAAGAGAGGAACATCCTTAATATATCCAGTGACAAACATCTTGAGGGTCCAGTGACCAGACCAGAGAGGATTTTTGACAATGTCGGGCCTGTAATTTGTGTGAGTGAAGCTTATACAGTTGTATTCAAATGTCCAATAAATAAAATCTCTTTCAAATGAATTACTGAATTGCTGGATATTCGCAGGAAGGGTTGGGAAATATACAATATAGAGTTTGATACAATATCAGTTTGTCAATTGTCATTTGGCTCTCGGGAGTAATCCTAACCATGGCAATGTTGCATGATTTTTGCATCGATGTGATGAAGTAACTTATTTTAATTCATAGGATTACACAAAGATTTCTTTCTGATTATTTCCTCAATAAACAGTGTCTTTTAGAAATGTATCAATACTGTGAAGCATTTTATCCATATCTGCAACTCCTGGTTGCAAGTAAGTCTTTCAAGTCTTTTTTCCCTATATTTAAAGTTTTGTCCAAAGGCTAAAATCTTTAACATTCCACACATTGTCCAGTGTTCATCAACAAAAGGAAATTAAAATTAAGAGCCCTGGGAGTGACTGGTCAGGGTCATTCTTGATCAGGTTAATTAAAATGACCGACTTAATTTTATCTCTAGCATAGGCTAGCAAAGGCTATATTAGCCACTGCTAGCAAAAGACACTTAAATCTCTGATCTAATATTGACAGTTGAGTTGCATTGTGAGTAATGTGGGTACCAGGTTTTGACAAAAAAATAAGACTGCATGGAGTGAAAAAGTTGATGGTTCTGCTGCAAACTGTCCATCGTATCCCAGTGTACCATGGTGGTAGGAAAGGGGAGCTGTTCAATGCGTAGAGAGTTTCTAGGAAAGACAAATGTGTTGTCCTCATTGGTAAAGATATGTTTTCCCTTATTGGTATTGAGAAAAGAAAACAATCTGACAGGAAGCAGCTGTTGTCTTAAGGGGCACTGACAATACCACCAGTATATGATGGACCATAACATTTAGTCAGAACTCCAACCTAGCCGTAAGAATTACTTGTGCAGCCACAAGCTAGTGGCACTCGACAATACGTCTAATTTTGTTCATTGGAGCACCTGAATAAGGTAACTTCTTTCACAACTGCCAGCTCCTCAGAGCCCTGCTGCCCATGGTATTCATGTCAATACATCAGAATTAAGTTCATGATAAACAATTATTTAAGAATGTATTGATTTGTCAGTACAGTGATGTACTTAAAAGTGCTACTATTTGGCCTAAAACTCCCATCCTCCTCTCTCTCCTACCGCAGTAGCTCATAAAAGCTCTCCTTCATTTTACAGGGTTACAGCGAGAGTCAAAGTGTATGGGTTTATGAAGCATATAATTGGCAGGCAAGTGAGCTTAGATGGTTATTCTTTGTTTCTTTGTTTATTTCCTATATCACAAGACAGTATGCAGATGATTTTGAAATATGACCTGGGCTAGTTTTTCTTCTACAATATTCAGTTTATAATGAGGAAAGACAAAAACAGACCGCAGACAAAGGGATTATTATTTTACAGAATAAAGATTAGATTATACACTTTTTGTTATATAGCATAACTTAATTAACACTCATTAGCTAGTTTAAAGGGGCAAGCAAACATGGAGCTGGCTTAGCCGTAATGGTGGCGGCTAGCACTACTAGCTGCGAGCTAACAACGCCAATCGTGCTCCCACTGCCTAGCTAATTGCTGCCGCTTTGCACTGTGCACTACCTGGCTCGAGCTTCCGTGGGATGTCAGAGCTCATACGGGGCTCGTAATGGTGATCATCAGATCATGAGAGGAGAGAGCTAACAAGGCTAACTGCTACAGTGCAAACAAAGCATTAGTTAGCTCCATGTTTAGCTTACACTCAACAGGGCGGCCTGCTCATCAGCGGTAGTGTTAACCGCCCCGACCTGAGCACCGTTCTCCTGCAGAAGCCCGGCCTGGGCAGCGTGCAATGCTTAGCTTCGGCGAATTGCCACCAAACAGTCAGCCAGCAAAAACGTGAACACAAAGGGAGGCCAACAGTTTCAACAACCTGTTCTCATTCCCAGGTCCTCAAATTCCGACGCCAATAGGAAGGACATGCAGCCGGACCAGCTTCCTAAACAAAGAACTGAAGCTCAGATTACAACACACACAGAGGGAGTGTGACTTCTCAGGACGCCATTACTCCCCTCTCTTCACATAGCAAATATTCGTTTACTGCAAAATAATGTTCTGATTTTCGAAAACAGCCGCTTTAAACCTCATAAACTGAAAACAAGTGTGAAAGTCTTTAGATCGTTTTCAGGATCTATTCTATTCATCTGTTTGCAGATGATCAAAATGAATATTAAGAGGGTCATTCATGACATATAGCATGCTTACTGTTCCACATGGAATTTAAACAATTTAAATTGAGGTGATTCAGATGAGACATTGTAATTACAGCAAAAGCATATGGTGACAAGGCATAAAGAAAAAGTAAACCTATCATCTGATTAAGTTTAAACTTTTGAATCAAGTGTTGGGTATGTATGCCCTTGGTGACCGACCTCTTTTAATCTAAGACTATGGCCAACAGAGAGAAAAGGAGGGAGGGTGCATTTGATGATCGTCTCCCAAGGACTCCTAACAGGCTGTGTGCCTCACAGCACTCTCCTCAGGGCTTTGATGGATGACACCAGCAGCACGGAGTGATAGGCTATTATTTCACTTTGCATTGGATAAATGGCAGTGCTGGCTTCTACCTGTCGCCTGCCTTTCTCTTTCTTTCGTTCTCTCTTTTTTCCCTGTCCCTGTAGCAATATACCGTCGCAGACCTTAATAGAAGGGAAAAAATAGGACAGATTTTGTCTGTGCAATCTGTTGATTTCACTTTCACGTTTCGCATCTGCTACTTTTTGAGTTTTTCGTGTCCTGTCCGTGTCTGTAGTTGAAGTGGATGTGAAGAGTGAAATTATGGTGGATAATGACCAACCTGTCCGAGGACTTTTCATTTGGTACTAGGCTCTTCCCCCCCATCTTTAAATGTGATATGCATTTCTTGTTTTGGGAATATGCTTTTTTTTTCACCAAGGGTGTGATCTAATATTCTCTCTCTTTCTTTCAGACCAGCAGTATTCATGGTCACCCTCGCAGTACTTCGATGAGGACAGCTACTCCCCTCCACCCAGGAACATGAAGGGTCTCTCTGGCGGCCGCCCTGCCCAGCTCCAGCTCAAGCTCACCTCTCCCATCTCAGCACACACCTGTGGTCTGGCTGAATGCGACCATACCCTGGACCATCACCTCTACCATGGCAACTCACGACCCCCCTCCTACCTCCTCAGCCCCACAGAAAGCTGCCCCCTTGAGAGTCACCATCGCTGCTCCCCACGGAGCTCCATCCACTCTGAGTGCATGGTAATACCGGTGTCCATGTCGGCCACCGACCACTCCATCTCTAGTAGCACTTTCCCCCGCATGCACTATGGCAGTGCTTCGCGGGAAAGCGGTGGCAACACTTCTGGCGGCAGGGACTCCCGAGACGACGGTGGCTCATCCTCACACGGTGGCAGCGGCAAAATGAACCGAATCCCAGCAAACCTTCTGGACCAATTTGAGAAGCAGATGCCGCTGCACCGGGATGGCTTCCACACGCTGCAATATCAACGCACCTCCACCACAACCACGACCACAGAGCAGCGCAATGAAAGCCCCGGGCGAATACGCCACTTAGTCCACTCGGTACAGAAGCTCTTCACAAAGTCGCACTCTCTAGAGGGTTCCTCCAAGATGAACGGTACCAAAAGCGACTCCCACCGGGACAGCGCACACCACCATCACCACCACCAAGGCCACCACAAACACAGCAAACGCAGCAAGAGCAAAGAACGTAAATCTGACGGCAGCAGCAAGCAACGCTCGGGAGGTTGGTGGAGTTCGGATGACAACCTTGATAGTGACAGCACGTACAGAACACCCAGCGTCATGTCACGGCATCCTGTGGACCACATCAGCCACTGCTACCCTGACTCAATGCACGGCCACCTGGCTGGAGACCTGTCGCTAAAGACCTCCAAGAGTAACAACGATGTAAAGTGCTCAGCCTGCGAGAGCATAAGCATGGCACCAGAGGGAAAGTTCATGAAGAGGAGCTCCTGGTCAACGCTAACGGTCAGCCAAGCCAAGGAGGCTTACAGGAAGTCCTCACTCAACCTGGAGAAGCCCATGACACCAACCGACCTGAAGCCCAACGTCAGGCCCTGCCACTATCTACAGGTGAGTATGGTTTATTTTGCAATGTGTCAGTAGTGCACATTGTGATGCTACTTGAATTGAGAAATTCACAGAATGATAAACAGATTTAGTTTATTGGAATGCATGTATCTGTGGATCGCTAGATGATGGGTATTTGGACGGTTTTGGTGAAAGGAGAAGATGGTGATTTGACAGTGACAAGCTGTCTCATAACACAAGCCTGTATTGTACAACACAAAGCACACTTTTTCTACAGGTGTCAGCGGTGAATAGACAAGAGAGAAAAGTTGCTCATCTCAACTGGATTCCCAATTGATCTAAAATACAGTGTTTTGTTTGTGGCTGCCCTGGATATTACAATATGAACCTGTCCTATGGCTCAGCATGTGGCTGGCAGCAGAAGGGACTAGCACAGCAGGATAAATCAATTAACTTTATAAATGATCTGCGCTGGAGGGGAAGAGTCAGCAATGTGAGAATAAAAGACTAGAGATCAATGTTGATTTTTACCGTGTTGTTGCTTCGATTTTGCATCGGTGTCAGCTCTGAGACAAGGTTAGCATTTAGCTCAGGCCCATGATCGACTCTGCGGGAGACCAATAGCACCCCGGGGATAATTTAAGTGAGTCAGCACTTTACACAGAAGTGTCTCACAGGTTTAATATGCATGCTGGAGGGTATATGAAAGAAAAAAATGAAAAGAAAGCATCCTTATGAATCCCAAAATTGCAAAATCGGGATAAAATAGATTAACGCTGCTCAACATACAACAATGGGATATCTGATAGAATCATGTAAGTACCGCCTGCAGCCAAAATAAAGTGAGCACTTCAGCACATTGAGAGAGAAGACTAGGAGACTCAGAGCTCTATGCAGAGAGTGTGTTGTATGGATTAGATACTGTTGTAAACGGAAAGCCAATACATTACTCAAATCTGCCAAACGAGCCAAAGAAATCACTCAATCTATGCTTACGTCAACAGAAAATGTTTTAGAGGAATAATTTTGACTAGCATATTTTTTAAACATTCATGATCATTTGGAACTGGACAGGCAGTGCACTCATCCACTCAAATTTCTTACAATCCCACTAAGTGCAGTAATCTCTCAATGAGAGAGTTGCAGTGTTTAGTGCCCCCCACCCCTTCCTTACTTCCACTTGGTCATTCAGCTGAGGTAGTGTCCGAGTCACGGCACTATAAACACTTCTAAAAATATCCCCTTCTGCTCCTTCCTGCCGCAGGGCTATATTTAGCCCAGCGTTATCAATCCAATCCGTGCAGGGTGACACATCTTCCCTCCCCGGAGGAGAATCAATGCCCTCTCAGGGAGCTGGGAGATGCTTAGAAGGAGAGAGGGAGAAAAAGTTGAAGATACATACCGCTGAGGTCTGTGCCTCTGTGGATGCAAGGAGATACTACAGGAAGCAGAGGGGAATAAACGGCAAAAGAGATGGAGGTTTATGTTCCCCATGGCTACTGTTGTTGCTCATCAGCAGGAGCAGTCAGGCAGACAGATAGAGCCAATGGTCAGGAATGATACAATACACACCGAGGGGTCACATTGAGAAGTATTCAGTTCCTGCTGCTGCTGAATTGGGATTACCCACAACTGTCTGCACTGTAACAACATAAACTGTATCCTGTCCATGTGTGAGTGAGAGAGAGCGAGAGAGAGAGAGTGTGTGTGTGTGTGTGTGTGTGTGTGTGTGTGTGTGTGTGTGTGTGTGTGTGTGTGTGTGTGTGTGTGTGTGTGTGTGTGTGTGTGTGTGTGTGTGTGTGTGGGGCGGGGGTTATTTATCGCAAACCAGATGGTTTGATGATGTGCTAGTCACCTTGTTTGCGTCCTTGGTTGATGGAATGAAAAACTTCTGAAGTGTTGTTGTATGAGATGGCAGACAGAAAGATATGCAGTACTTGTCTCTGTATCCGTATGTTAATATGTGTGCATGCAGCAGGTGTGTGTGAGTGTTTATGTGCGTGTGAGTGTGTGTGAGTGAGGTAGCGTATGTGTATATATGAGAGATCTAACTGGACATTGGAGGTGACAGAGATAGATCAATAGTGGTTGCTCTTTCTCTGAAATGACAAATTTCACAAATTAGCCCCAATTAGCACACAGACACACACACACACACACACACATGTTAATGGGTTTGACTGTGAGCTTGATATTAATGAAAGGAGGTGATTGTTGCAAAACATTCTTTTCTGTTGTAGGTCGACAGACTCACCTAATTTAGCATTTTTTGCATATAGGTGTGTGGGCGGCCATCTCTCCCTTGCTCTCTCTTACACACACTCTCCAAATTAGATATGCAAATACATCTGGACTGCAGCAACAGCTGTAATCCATGGCTCCTCCAACTTCCTTGCATCCAGCCCGTAACTTCACAGTACAATAACTTTGTCTTACTGACAACTCTCAGCCCTGATTAAGTCAGCTGTTCCAGCACACTACTCTGTTCTCTCCCTGCATACAGTACTGTAGTACAAAGGCAGGATTAGTCTTTGATAGTTTTGCTGATAGGGCATTGCGGAGGGATTTAATAAGCCAATTAATTGCCATGTTGGCTTGCCAAAGGTGGAGCTTGAGAGGCAGAAAGACTGCTGATTAAATTAAAAAAGGGAAGTGCAAAGCAGCAGAAACAAACCTGGCACTGTGACTGAAAGCTACAGTAACACAACCTACACGCACAGGGGTTGCCTAACTTTTTATTAAGGGGTTCCCAGATAGCTATCTGGTCATGAATCACTAATTAGTAAGAATTTGTCCCAGGAACGACGGGATCAGACAGCAGTTTGTAGCTAAATATTACTCATCTCTGTTTCCTGAGGTGACAACGTGGCTCTGTGGTTACCACCATGTCAGCGAGCATCTGCTCATATTTGTGTTTTATTACCTCAAACCTAAAGTTTCCTTCAATTCTACAAGGAGGTTGTCAGGCTATAACAATTTACTGTAATTGTCAATTGTCCAGCCCATTCTCCCATTTTCGTTTGTGTGCTACTGCTCTCCCAGGCCAAATCAATAATAATGGCCAACTATGATAGTGTCTTTAGGGTTTAAAACAGTATGTGCTGCTTTAGTAGCATTTTCTTGTCAATAATTTTTCACTGTATTAGAGTCTTTAAACATAAGTCCAGAACATACCTTGTCTCATGGTCTGTGTTTGGAGAATGTAGAGGTGTTAAATAGAGATCCCTGATCAGAAAAATACTTACGCACATCTATTTCATGAGACAGGTGCGTAGGAGAGGGATGAGTATGGCAAAAGTTGAAAACAAAATCCTGCATGCTGTCTAACTTGCAAAGAAAAATTGAATGGCAACATTTTGGCACTAGACCTTCATCAGGCAAATGGTATAAGACACAGAGAAGCCATCTTAAGTGGCTGTAGGTATCCACCAATCCCATTGTCCACATGCAATAAGGCATGAATATATAACATCAGTTTAATATACATGTAGCTGAAAAAACAACACTCTTTATAGTAACAATAATAAAACACCCCAAAAAAACTTACATTAGATGGTTACATTGGCATAAATAGATAAATAGAAAAGTTCATAATATACACAACAGCAAAGCCTCACAAAAACTACAATGGGCAAACACTTCATGTTAAAAATGTTAAATAACAATAATCAAATTGACCTCTATCCTGCAGACTCCTAGAGGTAATTGCAGGACAAGTCCATAATTAGCAGGTTAC